>NC_079458.1:41687833-41762833 GCF_903798145.1 Danio aesculapii
TTTAGATAATGTATGTCAGTCATGTAAATTATAATAATTACTGTCCTAAAGATCAAAAAGCGTTTTATTGTAGGCTTTGTTGCGCGCATTTTTAAATCTATTGCAGAAAACAAAAACATATCTGCCATAAAATGGAAGAGATGTAAAATTATTAAAATTTGCTATAATAAATTATCAAAGACGCTACAAAACAGTTCTAACATTGATTGATTTTTGGTTATGCCCAAAACCTTCTGAAGGACGTACGCAGATGACGTAGTAACCCGGAAGTAAACGTTCGCCTCATCATCATCAGCTGACAACACATCCAGCGTGTGAGCAACAAACAAACGTTTATTTACTGTACTTAGTTATATATGTGTAATAATTATGGCGCAGAAAATCAGCGAAGCTCACGAGCACATCGCCAAAGCGGAGAAATAGTAAGTGAAGCTGTCTAATGTTTACTGTAGTGCCTGTAAATGAGCATTACCGCACATTTAGTCCTCTGTCATGTCTATTATTGACGAATATCAAGTTATAATCGCTTTATTAACCGACTAGCGTGTGAAATGTCGTGTTCACTCGTGTTTAATGTATTACCTGCTTTAAGCTTCTCTAGATGAGTGTGTATGGTCGATGTATGAACAGTAAACGTCTGTATTTCCTATTTAATGCAGTTTAAAGACGAGCTTTATGAAGTGGAAGCCTGATTATGACAGTGCTGCTTCAGAATACGCTAAAGCAGGTGAGAAAACTCCTCCGCCTTCTCCATAGCACGTGATTTAGTTTGTTGTTGTTGTTTGTATGTTTGTTTAGCGCAATGATTAGCATTTGTTAATTAAATGTCGTTTAAATGGTAGCCTATATAGAGGAGCTGAACAGATCAGAGTGCAGCTGTCATTTATTTATTTATTATTAAGTAATTAGTTTATTTATTTATCTGTTATTGTTAACTGGTTAGTTTATTCCTTCATTTGTGTTTTGATTTGTTTGCTTATTTATTCATTCATTTGTACAATTATTTATTTGCTTATTTATTGTTTTGTTAATTATTCATTCATTTATCTGTTTATTCATCCATTGAATTGTTTATTTATTAGTTTATATATCATTGATCATTAAAAATGAATTGTTCCATTTATTCATTTGTCTATACATTCATCCTTTTATTTATTTGTGTGTTCATTCATTTATTTATTTGTTTATTCATTCATTTTGTGTATTCATTCATCCTTATTATAATGATTTGTTAATTAGTTGTTTCATTTATCTCTTGACCCATGATGTATTATTCATTTATTGATTTATTGAGATTTATTTATTCATTATTCATATTTATTTAATTATTAATTTGATTTTTTCATTCTTCCACTTATTTATTTCAATAATCTTCATTCATTAATTTGTTTTTTATTCGTTTATTCGTTCATCCTTTATTTATATTTATTTATTTATTTATTAATCTATCCATCTATTAATTTATACATTCATTAATTAATTCATTCTTTAATTTATTTGTTGGTTTATTTATGCATTAATCAATGAATTAAAAATGCATAATAACATTTAATTATGTTATTTATTAATTGTTTGAATTAAATGAAATTTTGTATTAATTCGTTTATTTATTAATTTGTATAATTATTATTTGCTTCTTATTGTTTTGTTAATTATTCATTCATTTATCTGTTTATTCATCCATTGAATTGTTTATTTATTCGTTTATTTATTCATTGATCATTTAAAAAAATCATTGTTCATTTATTCATTTGTTTACATTCATCCTTTTATTTATTTGTTTATTCCTTCATTTTGTGTATTCATTCATCCTTATTTATAATGTTTTGTTTATTAATTGTTTCATTTATCTCTTGACTCATGATGTATGTATTCATTTATTATTGATTTATTGACTATTTATTAATTCATTCATATTTATTTATTTAAGTATTAATTTGTTTTTTCGTTTTTCCACTTATTTATTTCAATAATTTATTCATTCATTCATTTGTTTGTTTATTTATTCGTTATTTATTTATTCATCTATCCATCTATTAATATATACATTAATTAATTCATTCATTCTTTTATTCATTTGTCGGTTAATTTAAGCATTAATTAATTAATTAAAAATGCATAATAACATTTAATTATGTTATTTAATAATTTTTGAATTTAATGAATTTTGAATTAATTCATTTGTTCGTTCATTCATTCGTTTGTTTAGTCATTTCATTTATTTATGTATTAAATTTTTCGGTTTATCGATCCACCCGTAAGGTATTCATTCATATTCATATTTATTTGTTTATTCATTCATCAATCCATCCGTTTATTCATGAATTTATTTGTTTATTTGTGTATTTATTTATTTGTTTGTTTGTTTGTTTATTGATCCAGACAAAAGGTATTAATTAATTCATTTATTCATGATATTTATTTATTATTTGTGTATTTATTCATCCATCCTTTTATTTATAAATTAATTTTTATTTATGTATTTAGTTGTTGGTTGTTTATCGATCCACCCATTAGTATTCATTCATCCGTTCATCAATCCATCCATTTATTAATTAATTTATTTGTAATTCATTCATCAATCCATCCATTTGTTTGGTTTCATTCATTCATTCATCATTCATTCGTCCATTAATTTATTAATCATTAGTTCATTCTTGCATTATTCATTTATCCATCCATTTATTAATTACTTTTTTTTTGTTTATTATTTCACCCATTATGCATTTATTCATGCTATTAATTAAATTGTTTTTCATTCATTCATCTATTTATTTCTTAATTAATTGTTTCATTTCCATCCAGTTGTAATAATTAATGTATTTATTTATCATTCGTTCAGTTGGTGGTACATCTGTGGCAATTGAACGATGATTTATATTTCCTACAATCTGTAACATTGATAACATTACACAGGACATGAAGAAGAGTATTTGTGGATTCTTGTGAAATGTGCTGCGCCACAAAACAAGTGATAGAGTTAATTTGATGAAATGAAGATTTATGACATGAACGCTGAATAAAAGCTCCAGCTTCTTTCTGATGATGATGATGATGATGATGATTGATGTTCTCTTCTTCTCGTTCCTCTAGCGGTTGCCTTTAAAAATGCTAAACAGCTAGAACAGGCCAAAGATGCGTATCTCCAGGAGGCCGAAGCGCACGCAAACAACAGATCGTATCCTTGACCTATATTCATGCATATTCCTGTTAAACAGCAGCCTGTGTTGCATTCAGCTCTTTCTCCTTGACTCATCCTCCAGACTTTTTCATGCTGCAAAGTGAGTGTGTACAGATACAGCTGAAGTCTGAAATCTCTTTATTTGTTTCACCTATTTCTTCCAGATGATGTTTAATAACAGAGCGAGGAATTTCTCTCAGTATTTCCTCTAATATTTTTTCTTCTGGAGAAAGTCTTATTGTTTTATTTCAGCTAGAATAAAAGCATTTTTAATTGTTTTAAAGCCATTTTAAGGTCAATATTATTAGCCCCCTTCAGCAATATTAGTGTTGGATTGTCTCCAGAACAAACCACTGTTATACAATGACTTGCCTAATTACCCTAACTTGACCCTAATTACCCTAGTGAAGCCTTTAAATGTCACTTTAAGCTGAATACTAGTGTCTTGAAGAATATCTAGTCTATTATGTGCTGTCATCATGGCATGAAGAAGATTGTTTTTAATCTCTTTAAGCATCTAAATATGTACAGACATGTATTTAGAGGGAAAGGGCGCCCTCTGCTGGTGTACTTCGAGAAGAGGTTGACAACTATGTGTGGAGAATGATGTGTAAACATTGATTGCACGTGTAAAACACACATATAAAGTTCTATTTGTCAGAGACTTTCAGGAGAGCGAGTGACGTACCATCATGTCAATGTGCGTAAAGACTAAAGAGAGAGAGAACTCAGGTGTTTGCATCGCGGGAGACAGGGCCCACAATAACATGAGCACCTAAAGATATACTGAACCCGTCAGTAGTATCTGGATGCAGCCTTAATGATGCAAGCTGAGACTGCGTATTTCAGAGATGCAATGTCAGACACAATGCGCTTAATGGAGCTAGCGACGTGACTGAGGGGTAGGGTTAGGTGAGCCCACTCAAAAGCATTGCATGCAGCTCAGATTGCATCTGCACCGAGTCTGCAGCAAGATCCCTCAGGAACCTCTCACTGAAGTGAAAACGTCCTAAAATGGTGAAAGTTAACATGAGGACGCCTAGAGGTGAGGAGAGAACATCTGGATGAAGAACGGGCAGAATTCAATTCAATTCAATTCCCTTTATTTGTATAGCGCTTATACAATGTAGATTGTGTCAAAGCAGCTTCACATAAAAGGTCACAGTAAATAGGAACAGTGTAGTTCAGTTTGTAGTGTTTAAGTTCAGTTCAGTTGCTCAGTTCAGTGTGGTTTAATAATCACTACTGAGAGTCCAAATATTGAAGAGCAAATCCACGATGCGCAGCTCTACAGATCCTGAACCATGCAAGCCAGTGGCGACAGCGGAGAGGGAAAAAAACTTCACTAATGGCGAAGTGAAGAAAAAAAACCTTGAGAGAAACCAGGCTCAGTTGGGCACGACCATTTTAATTTCTCCGCTGGCCAAACGTCTTGTGCAGAGCTGCAGTCTCAGTGGCGGAGGCTGGAAGCTGGCCTCAGCGAAGACTCGTCTGTCTCTGGAGCGTCACAGGAATCAGTCTCATGTTCTCCACTCTCCATGACCATCACAGCAGCTGCTCAGGATACGGCCTGGTCCAGGATGTGGAAACCTTGGGATCATCTCGTCGTTGGTCTTGGATAGAATCAGTGACTCTGCATAGTCTGAGGGCCTCGGGAAGAGTATCCCCAGGTGGAAATGGAGAATAAAGAAAATAATTAGCGTAGCCGATGTTCATAGTGTATATCAACAAGATGCAGAACACAGACACTTTAGAGATGGCTCTGCTTATGGATGGCTCTGCTTGTTTAGGGAATTACTCCATACGGTGTATTCTTCTGCATGCATGTAACCTCCAGACTGAGTTTATTAATTAACAGAACAGTCGGAAAGCACCACAAGCAAAGATAAACACAATATACAGGAGGGCGTATATCCGCTGCTTACCGTGTGTGTGTGTGTGTGTGTGTGTGTGTGTGTGTGTGTGTGTGTGTGTGTGTGTGTATGTGTGTGTGTTGTGCTGGTAGTGAACTGTAGTGTTGTGTTTTAGGGCTTTCGAGCAGGCGGGGATGATGCTGAAGGTGAGCTCGTCCACTCTTTGCTTTAGATTAGAGCTGTTTAATGAGCTTCGTCACATACTAAGAAATAGTTTGTCTTTACGCAGTTATATTGTTTATTTACGTTATGCATATTCATTAAACATATGACTTCAAACATAAACATGAGCCTCATGCATGTGCAGAATGTAACGTATAGTGTGTAGGTATTAATATAAACGGCGCACACACAAATATGAAGTAAAAGAAGTTTTATTTTGTATGGGATTAAATTATTTAGCAGCAGTACTTGTGATTGATGTATGTGTGTGTGTGTGTGTGTGGCTTTGTGGGTCATCGTGCACAAGCTGTTGTTCTGTGTGTGTAGGATCTGCAGAGGATGCCAGAGGCCGTTGCAGTACATGAGAAGGCCAGCGTGATGTATGTGGAGAACGGCACTCCAGACACCGCTGCCATGGCCCTGGACAGAGCTGGAAAGTGTGTACGCTGCTCCTCTGACACACAGACTGATGTTAATGCGCAGAGTCTGAGCTGCTGTGTTGTTTTTGCAGGCTGATGGAGCCGCTGGATCTGTCCAAAGCTGTTCATCTGTACCAGCAGGCGGCGGCAGTGTTTGAGGTCAGAAAATGACACTGGCATCGCACACACACACACACAGAGACTCTGACTCATTGATTCATTCACTCATTTGTTGGTTCATTCCTTTGTATGTTTGTTTATCCATACATATGTTCATTCATTCATTTCATTCATTTATACATGTGGATAGTCACATGTATAGTTTTAATAATGAATTTAATTCAGTGATTAGTACATTGATTCCTTCATATGTTCATTCATTCATTCATCCATTCATTCATGTGGATAGTCATATGTATAGTTTTAATAATGAATTAATTCAGTGATTAGTACATTGATTCATTCATATGTTCATTCATTCATTCATCCATTGTATGTTGATTGATTAGTACGTGCCTTAATTTATTTCCTCTTTCATTAGTTGATTTGTTTATTTATTCCTTTGTTGGTTTGTAGATGAATCATTTATTCATAAATGTATCCAATCAATTATTTGTACATTGATTAATGTGTTCATTGATATATGTATGAATTGATTTATATGTTGTCATTTGTATATTGATGCATACATTTGGATTAATTGATTGAGTCGTTTGTACGTTGATTCGTTCATCTAATTGTGCATACATTTATTCATTCATTTCTACATTTATTCATTCATTTGTACATTTATTCATTGGTATGTTCATGTGCACTTCAGTTTGTTTGTTCATTAATTTGTCATTTCATTCATTCATAGGTTCATTTATTGTTTAGTCATAGTTTAATTGTAATATTTGGTGAGGAAACGTTAGAATTATTGAGAAGCACTGTTGAAGGATCAAACTGATTAAATCGTGAATGTGTGTGTGTAATATGAGCATATACTATCAGCACTGGTGAGTTTTGAGTGATAATAACTGTATGTAATTGCCTAGTAACTGTATGTGTTCCCACTTGTTTTCCAGAACGAGGAGCGACTACGACAAGCAGCGGAGCTCATTGGCAAAGCGTCAAGACTTCTTGTTCGACAACAGAAGTTAGTGTGATGAAATGTTTTGGAGCATTATTATATATATTATTATTATTATTATTAGTATTAGTATATTTATTATTATATTAGTAGTAGTAGGGTAGTAGTAGTATTAGTAGTAGTATTATTAGTATTATTATTAGTATTATTATTATTATTAGTAGTAGTAGTAGTAGTAGTAGTAGTAGTAGTATTATTATTATTATTATTATTATTATTAATATTATTAGTATTAGTATTATTATTATTAGTAGTAGTAGTATTAGTAGTGTTAGTATTATTAGTAATATAAGTATAAATATTATTATTATTAGTAGTAGTAGTATTAATAATATTAGTAGTAGTAGTAGTAGTAGTAGTAGTAGTAGTATTAATAATAGTAGTAGTAGTAGTAGTAGTAGTAGTAGTAGTAGTAGTAGTAATATTATTAGTAGTAGTATTATTAGTATTATTATTATTAGTATTAGTATTATTAGTAGTAGTAGTAGTAGTATTATTAGTATTACTATTATTATTATTATTATTATTATTATTATTATTATTATTATTATTATTATTATTAGTAGTAGTAGTAGTAGTAGTATTAGTAGTAGTATATTAGTATTATTATATTATTAGTATTATTATTATATTATTATTATTATTAGTAGTAGTAGTAGTAGTATTAGTATTAGTAGTAGTATTATAGTATTATTAGTAGTAGTAGTAGTAGTAGTATTAGTATTATTATTATTAGTAGTAGTATTATTATTATTATTATTATTATTATTATTATTATTATTAGTAGTAGTATTATTAATAGTAGTATTATTAATTATATTTTTAGTATTATTAGTATTATTATTATTATTATTATTATTATTATTATTATTATTAGTAGTAGTAGTAGTAGTAGTATTAGTAGTATTATTATTATTATTAGTAGTAGTAGTATTATTATTATTATTATTATTATTATTAATATTATTATTATTATTATTAGTAGTAGTAGTAGTAGTATTATTATTAATATTAGTAGTATTAGTATTATTAGTATTATTATTAGTAGTATTAGTATTATTAGTATTATTATTAGTAGTAGTAGTAGTATTATTAGTATTATTATTAATATTAGTATTATTAGTCGTATAGTAGTAGTCGTAAGTAGTAGTATTAATGTTTTTATATTTAATTATCTGGCAGATGCTCATATGGGATCGGTTGTTAGTGATAGATTTGGTATCAAATATAATAAGTATTTTGGTATCAAATATAATAAGTAGACAGAATAGCATTAGTATTAAAAAGTTGGAGCAGTTTTGATGAAATAATATAGACTATAACATTAAGGAATCATATTATTTGTAAATGACTGGATATTATTTGTATTTCTATTAAATGAGAGCTGATTGTTTTGATATTTAGTGTAGTTTTTATTTGTGTTTGCTTATTTTTATCCATTGAGTGTCAGTCTTACTTTTAATGAGTTAGTTAGTAGTTGTAATTTAGTTTAGTAGACTCAACTGAACACATCAGTGTTGACTGGGATTGTTGTCAATGTTTAATGAGGAAAGTAAGTAATTGCAATGGTAAATAGGAGAGGATTTATGTTGTTTTGTTTCAGTCACGTTGAGGGTTGTTTTTGTTTTGTTTTATTTGTAGTTTTGGTTACTACAATAACCTTGGAAGAAATAGAAGCATAATAATAATAAATATTAAATTGTAATAATAATTAATTATTGTTATACTTATTATTTTATTAATATAAACTAATAATAGTAATAGTATTTTCATCTGAAATGAGTCCATACAGCTCTTCTCGAGACGTTTTGTGCAGTTCATCGCAGTAGTAAACATAAGGAAATGTCTATAAAATAAGCAAAAGACAGAATCGATGTCTTAACCGATGAACACACAGTAAATCAATACATTGAAATGCAGTTAATCCAGGTAGCCTGACTTGATTATGTTTATTAGACAAGTTAATTAGGAAAAGTAGCTTTGAAAGAAACGCACAGAAGATTTGTGTTATTTGTATGTATGTTTATACAACAGTTCTGTCTGGTTCTTGAATGGATTGGCTAAAAGCTGTGCAATATTCCCATAAAAACAGCAGTCCTACAGTTGTCGCCACAGTTTGACAAATATTGCAGCTTGTAGAATATTGGCAGTACAGCTGTTGTACTATTGAGGCTGTTTTTAGGTGAGAATGCAGTTGTTTAGATTGCAACTGTGCAGTTTATTTATGAAGAGAGTGCCTATTTTAAGAGCCCATATTACTCATTATAAAGGGTCATATTCGGTTTTATGGGTCTCCAACAACATGCTGATATGCGTGTAAGGTCAAAAACACTTTTATGGTCTTGTAATATGAATGTATTTTACCTAATTATCCCAGCGACTCCCATATGAATCGTTCAGCGACAGCCTATTGTGATTGGTCGACAGCGCTCAGCGTCAAGCCCCCGGTTCGCCAATATTGGCATAGGATCTGATCGCAGCGGACGCCCGAAATACGCTTCATAGTAAAACTTACTCAACAGTGTTATTCAGACACCTTAGCACCAAAAGCAGTGTAGTTAAACAGCAGCACATTGCTCTATTATTAACTACGACACACATTCAGGATTAATCCACACAGCAGCAAAACCTGAACTATTCTGACCCTTGACCGCTGCACGTGTGTAGGATCGGCTGACGGTGGCCATAGCAATGACAAACGGCAGCAGAACACAAGCTCACGAACGCATTTAAATCTGTAAACAAAGCGTCACGCGTCGCATTTCAACGTGGCTTTAGACGAGATATGAGAATATAAAGAGTTAACCTGATACAGTACAAGCGGTTACAGGTAACAGAACACAGTAAATACAGCATTTGCAAGCTGGAGAAACAAGGAGGCAGCCTTTTACTAAACTTATGAAACGTGTTGTGGGCCAGGTCTGATTTCATGAATTCTCTTTCAGTTTGGAGCTTTTCTCCCTTCTCAGCTGTTGATCATTTCCATTTGCAATCATTGCTGTGGCACCTCTTGCGTGAAGTGTTATATGTTCTCAGGGCTTACCTGTACTCTGCTTTGCCCAGAGATCACTATAATCGCTTTGCTGTAAAATATAAAAAGCAAACAGTAATGTGTCACATTAAAATGAATTACTATAGTTAATCATTTAAACTATATATAATATAGTTATAAAGTGATTATCTTAAATGATTATCTGATTATAAACTACTATTTTTACTAAACAGTAGCAACTGTTAGTAATATATTATCTTTAATTAATTAATAACAGTTCATTTGTTTGTAAATTTGCTGAATTTGTGCAAGTATAATTACAACAAATTACCAGTACTTGATGGTTTAAAAACAATATATTGCTTACTCTAATTTACCGTAGTATTTAATGTGGGAAATCATTAATAAAAAAGTTATTAGAAATTTAAGAAATAAACACTCTTAAATCGCTTGAGGAAAATATTAATATAATGTTATACATTTATACATGTACAAAGATTTTTTATTACATATAAAGCTGTATTCTGCCTAGATTAACTTGCTATTACTGCGTCTCGATAAATAAATCCATTGTATAAATTAAACCTGTCCAATTTAGATGGTTCGACAAGGCCAGCAAACGAGTATCTGCTGTAATGATTCTGTCAGATAATAATGAGCGATCATCTGAGTCATGAGGACTGATAGAAAACTGTTGGGTCCATTACATTGAATGGCGGTCGGAAACGACGCACCCCATTCGCCCATCTCGATCGTAATGTTTGTGAGATAGTAAACACTATTGTTTATTGTGTACAATATTTAACAACAATATATATCAAATTATCTTGATGACGATGTCCGAGAAGACTTTAATAACATTAACGTCCGTCGTAAGCGTAAATGGTTTGTCTAGATCGTATGTGCTGGATTGTGTGTGCCTGAAACGTGTGTGGTCTGCAGGCTGCTCACTTCTAAACTAGCGTGTGTTTAGACATTAGAGTTATCTGCGTGATGCGAGGTGTATGTCACGTGACATGAAAACTCAGTGAATCCCAGGCCAGGGCAGGGCAGGGCAGGGCTGAGGGCTGTCACCAGAGATCAGGGAATTGTCACATACACACTATTACGCCCCAAGCCTAGGGGAAAACAACATGGGCATAATAAACGGAAAGACAAATGCGTTGGGGTGGTGGATTTCCCCAAACAAAATAAGAACTTAATATAAAAGATCCCCTTCGGTCGACAACCAAACTCGGACACTCAGTTGAGGGTAATTGAATAGATTTATTATAGAATAAGTTGTACATTTAAATGAGCATCTCTTCAGGGTGGCCACAGGCCAAATAACAAACGGAAGAATCTACAAAGTAAATGACCTATAAAGATTTAAAGAAAAATACATGAACATAAACATAGTCAAAAATAATCAAATAAATAGGCAAGCCACCCCTACAAGCTCAAACTCTCAAAATTAAGGTAAACATGAACATGAACAATGGTAACAAGTTTGAATGTTGGTCGTCGGCCGGAGGGGTAAGGGAAATCCAGGAGCTCCACTCCCAGCAACGATCGCAGCACAAATGAGCTGCCGGAAGCTCTTTTTTATACAGGCCTCCGAAACCAGCAGCCAATCAGAAGATGAATCACGCCGTAAGGGGAGCCTATGGGATAACAGGAAAAAAAAACAGCAAGAAGGCGGGACAAAGAAAAAGACATGTGATACGCAATAACAAATAAATAAGTAAATAAATAAATAAATAAAGTTCAGTCGTAACACACACAAACAAGACAGCGAGCAAGAACAAGACCAAAATCAAAACTCTAAATTCACATCAACATCATAGGCATAGCACATAATAACAAGAAGAAGAAGAAGCCAAACACACACAAAAGGCAAGAAAAGACAAAGCAAGACAGAGCAGAATGAGCTTCCCCCGCTCACGTGCCTTTAAAGTTTGAGCTCCTATCCTGATTGGTAGCGAGGGTGATGGCGGCACAGGGTGGAATGGAGATTGACGTCTTCACGGACGAATGGGATACTGGAGTGGGCGATCCTGAGAACTGAGAGAGAGAGAGAATTTTCCAGATATTTGGAAGGTCACGCTAATATTTAAAAATGGTGAGAGGTACGACTCGAATAACTATAGGGGCATCACGGCGAGTAGTAACCTGGCCAAATTATTCTGCTCAATCACTAATGATAGACTGGTTGGGTTCATCCAGGAGAACAAGGTTTTAAATAATAGTCAGATTGGATTTATGCCTAAAAAAAGAACATCAGATCACATTTACACACTCCAAACACTCGTATAAAACAGGTCCGCCAGATGAAACGAGGGAAGACATTCGGCTGTTTCATTAATTTTGAAAAAGCCTTTGATTCGGTGCAGCACAGTGGGCTTTTCCTAAAGCTCCTACAAAGTGGACTTGAAGGAAAACCGTATGACATAATAAAGGACATTAATAATGGCAGCAAGTGTTGTGTAAAAATAAACAATAAGTGGACTGATTATTCGACTCAGAGTAAAGGAGTCCGTCAAGGCTGCAGTCTCAGCCCGACTCTATTTAACATTCAAATCAATCAGTTGGCATCAGCACTTGAGGAGTCCTGGCCTGAGCCTGGAGGACAGAGAGATCAGATGTCTCCTGTATGCGGATCATCTGCTGCTGCCGTCTCCATCACCACAGCCTCTCCATCCTGGAGGAGTTGAGCTTAGATTGAACATTGGCCTTTAACATGATCATGATCTTTTGTAAAAAAAACCTCGTCTGACTGACCAAAAAAGACACTCTTGACCACGTCACCTCTTGTAGTTATTTGGGTCTGACAATCACAGCTTCTGGACACTTGAGTCAAGCCCTAAAAGACTTGACCGCTAAGGCATGCAGGGCTTTTTATTGCATTTAAAAAAGCCTTTTTTAAATGTAACCCGCCTATTAAACTGTGGCTGAAAATATCTGACAGTGTTGTAAAGCCAGTCCTGCTGTATGGCTGTGAACTCTGGGGACCCACATTTAAAAGAAACCATGAATCTTGGGAAAAAAGTCCAGTTGAAATCTTTCATCTGGAATTTCGCAAAAACATCCTTTGACAGAAGCACACCTAGCCTTGCAGAGCAGAACTCGGCAGGTTCCCTCTGCTCTCAGAAATCCAGAAGAGAGCAGGGAAGTTCTGTCTCCATCTGTCAGACTCCAGCCCAGAGAGCTACCATCAGCAAGCCCTCAAATATAGAAACGCACATCCGGCCAGCGACCCCATGCACTATAGAGTGGAAAAACACCAACTAAATTCACAAACCCAGTCCCAACATATAAAGACTAAAGAAATAGAAAGGATTACCCAGGAGGAATATAAACTCAACAGGCAAACTAAAGTACAACAAATAAAAGAGTTAGCGCGCTCCCACCAGATTATCAAAAGCCCCGGTCAGAGAAAGCTGATGAGCCGGTACCGTCTGATTGGACACTGAGTGAGGAAGGAAATGCAGCTCATCTTGCACAGCTTCAGCAGAGCAGCGTGGACACAGTCTGAGCTCTGGGCTCCTCCAGCTGCGCTTGTGTCAGCCCGACACTCAGACTGTGTCCACGCTGTTCTGCTGGAGCTGTGGAGGATGAGCTGCATTTCCTCACTCACTGCAGCAAATATCAGGCCATCAGAGATGCTTACTTGACACAAATATCTCTAATTCTACCACAATTCCAGCAAGCCACGAGGACGGAGAAACTCCATTATATTTTGGGAGAAAATGAAAAGTGTCTCCACCTAGCAGCACAGTACCTCTGCCACCATATGAGAGATAAAGGCTGAACCCCCCCTATCCCTTATTAAGCTCTCCATCCTTATCATTTATTAGAGAGTGTGAGAGAGAATACACACACACACACAAACACACAAGCAAAACATACAGGCGTATACATATGAGTGGAAGACTAAGATACGTGGCCGTGAGCCGACACACGGCTGTCACCAGTGCTGATATACAGCCTTATCGCAGTGCTGCTGTTGTGGACCAAAATTGTGGTCTGCAAAATATTGGAAGCGTCTAAGTGAAAGCTTACAGTCTGAGATCTCCGAAGTCTTCAGCCAAAGCAGTTTATTGTTACAGCATCAGTAACAACAGAGACGGGTCGTTCGAGTGTCCCTCGAATATAGGCTAGCACCGTGTTTCCCAACCCTGTTCCTGGAGGCACACCAACAGTACATATTTTGGATGTCTCCTTTATCTGACCCATTCATTTCAGGTTTTGAGTCTCTTCTAATGTTCTGATGAGTTGATTCAGGTGTGTTTGATTAGGGAGAGGTTGAAAATGTGTACTGTTGGTGTGCCTTCAGGAACAGGGTTGGGAAACACTGGCCCTAGCAGACAGTTTAATAACACTTCTGTGTCTAATACTCCACCCAAATTTACACGTTACACACCTCCGTCAGCTTCTTCTCGCTTATGGGATCTTAAATCTCTCAGGTGCCCGCCATCAATATAGTGTCAGGCCCTTTCAGCGGCTTTACCCATGTCCAGTTAAGGTCTTCCTGTTTCAGATGTGATGCTCGACGACATATCTTGTTCCCCGTCCACTGTAAGTTCAGCTGAAGTTCTCGGGCTCTCCTATTTTTTTTGGAAGTCATCAGAAACGAGTGTGGGCGCACGTGCAGGTGTGCCTTATCATGAGTTACAGAACAGAATGCAGGTGCCCTTTTGGCCTCGCCTCCATAAATCTACGCTCACTGTGACGTTATTGCTGCTCTTCTAATCTCTCTCCTCATCTCTGACTGCATTCGCACAGGGTGACTTTTATTTACCAAAGCACACACACATGATAATAATGCCACAGGTATGGGTAATAACCATAGACTAAAATATATGGATGTAGCATCCGTGACGTCACTCATAGGTTTCTGAACACTGCAAAAGAAGTTGCTAGTAGGCTGCGGCAACCGTCGCCATTTTGTTCACGCGTCATCGCACCCACGGCGGGATACCAAACAAGGGCAAAGAGGCGGAGAGTGAGCGGAGCTACAGACACCTGCTGGCACTTTGCTTAGACCTGGCAGACAGACTTTACTTTAGGAGAAACGCTTGATACTTCATTACCTGCGACTCGTTTGTGTTCTGACCACATGTGCTTGGCTGTACACTATATCAATAAAGTGTTTAGACTTTTAAAAACACTGTAGTAATACATTGAGCCACTAAGCAGTGTTCTTATGACGTTTTTCAACAGGAGGAAAACCCGAAATACGTCCAAACACTTCAAATATAGTGTGTGTTAGTAAATCCAGGACTAATGATCCAGCATAACACTGTATGATAACGCTTCAGATGACTGTTCTAGAGCCTACAGCTAATCAATCTGTCACATTCTGGAGTGCTTTACGGGTATAAAGAAAAATATTAATGATAAATGATCTTAAATAAAACAAATACATTTATAGAGATGGTATACAAGTATATAACTTTACTCACATGGGAAACGAGGCCGTGTGAATGGTTTGTGAGTCAAATTAAGTGCACACAGCATCCCATATCATCTGATAATTGTAAGAAATAAGTCCAAAAGGCAGCTGACTGTGTAAAGCCACATAAAACAACACAAAAATACGATGAATATGCCGAGATCAGTGGCTAATCTGCCGGATTCAGCTGAGGTGAAGTGACGGCGACCAGCGAGACCTAGCTGTCACTCAAGTGGCCACGCCCTTAATTATGTAAACTTAATATAACCTAATATAAAGGAAATGGATGAGTTATAAAAAAATTCACCCCCTCACAGTTGTCATGGAGGGTAATAATAGCTATATGAACCAAAATGGTTCTTTGTACCAGGCTGTAAACACCGTTTATTCTGCTGTAAAGTCGGCCATTCTAACAGTGGGCTCAATTGGAACTTGCTCTATTATGGAGCAGGACTAGCGGGATTTTGATGAATTGCAGTTTCAGTTACTTCCGTATTGGCTTCCCGAGGGAGAGCGGGAGGTTGCCGCTTGGTAATAACACAATAATAATACTGAAATCACTCAAGCATATAGATGAGAGTAATGCATTGATCAAGACACAATGAATTCCAGCATCACTACTCCTGTGATATTGCTCATATGTCTGTATGTGTATTGATGTGTGTGTGTGTGTGTGTAAATATTGCAAAAGTGACCTGCAGAATGAGAAAGCAGACATGTAAATGGTAAATGAGTGTAATATCCCTGATGACTGATGTCAATGGCAGGTTTGATGAAGCCGCTGCGTCTCTCCAGAAGGAGAAGAACATGTATAAAGAGATGGAGAATTATCCCACGTGTTATAAGGTGAGCGCGTGCGTGTGTGTGTGTGTGTGTGTGTTTGTCTGTATGATGACGCTCTTAAGCTGCAGATGCATTTATGAATAGTCTTGTGTATTATTTTTCATTTGATTAGAGGATATTTGATCTTCAGCACATTTTCAGACCTGAATAATAATAATAATAGCATGTAATTTGTGTGTATGATATTTAGCTTACGATGCATTTGTTGTCTTGTCCGATGTTGAAATGTTTTTCAAATCTTAGTCAATATAAAGTGTTGGCATTGAAGGAGGAATGACTATAGAAATGGAGAAGGATGGAGTTAGATGATGCTGTGGAGGTGTAGATGTGACGTGTGTGTGTGGATCTGTCTCCAGAAATGCATCGCTCAGGTTCTGGTCCAGCTCCACCGAGCAGATTACGTGGCGGCGCAGAAGTGTGTGCGCGAGAGTTACAGTATCCCAGGATTCAGCGGGAGCGAGGACTGCGCCGCCCTGGAGGATCTGCTGCAGGCGTATGATGAGCAGGAGGAAGAGCAGCTGCTGAGGGTCTGCAGATCGCCACTCATCACGTACATGGACAATGATGTGAGTACCACACACACACACACACGCATGGACATTTACAGCCCTGTGAAGGTGAAATTATTAGTGAAACAACAGCTGTAGGATGTAAATTAGTCTACGACAAAAGAAAGTTGACCATAGAAACAGAATTGATATGTGTGTGTGAGGGTTGAAAGAGTAGCGCTTTAGTTAGAAATGTGTGTGTGTATACATACAGTGCTGTGTAGGCATGGGCCGGTATAATGTGATGGTATGATAACCTTGTATGAAAATATGAGGGTTTGACGGTATTGTGATCGCTGCTGTAAAATCTATTGTTTACAAATGTGAGGGTAAAAACGGGGTTTCTGCAGGTTTCATCACGTCAAATTGGTAAGACCTTTTTAAGAGCATTATCAATGATATTTCAGACTATCACAGGGCAAAACGCTAATAATGTTCTGTAATAAGCAGTGGAATCTTTATCTCTTGCCAGGGGCGTCGCTAGACCCAATTCACTGGGGCACGTGCCCCAGTAAAAATCTCCAGTTCCCCAGTAAATGCATTGAGATATGATTTACTTCATATGCAAGTGTATTTATTAAGAGTGGTAATTCCGAAATAAAGACGTTATTCTCTATGTGCAACCGAACCAACGCTGGTGAAAGCAATGTAATTAAAAAGCAAACTGGCGCATCTCCACGTGTGCGCAGAGAACACGCGCACCTCTCGCACGCGCTGCTCTTCTTCTGAGAGTCTCGGTAGTTAACATGCGCGCCAAAAAAGCAGGCTGCTTGTTACGCGCCGCTCATGCGTTATAAAACCAGCGTAACAGCCTTTTTTGTTTTGCAAGTGGACAAAACTAAAGTTGAAACAATATGAGGGTGATCTTACTAAGCACGCCTCCTGATAGATTTTTTTGTATGAAACAAAAAGGAGGGATGACGAGTCAGGGAGGTAAGACTTAACAAACCTAATTATCTGCCATGTGTCAAGTGTACAACAGATAATCCTATAACACACCTTTTTTTTTGTCTATAGAGAATTGTCTATAGAATTTCATTCAAATGAAATTAATATTTATGCAAAAGTAATTTCTTAAATGATGTTAGCATATCACTCCAGTGGTCTTAACACTGTTTTTCAGTTACTTTTAAGATTATTTAGAAGAATAATTGTATATAATAAGAATACTTTTATTATAATAAATACAATATACATATGTTACATATGAAATATACATACACTATAAATACACTACATATATATATATATATATATATATATATATATATATATATATATATATATATATATATATATAGATAGTGTATTTACATATACATTTACATATATAGTGTGTATGTGTGTGTGTGTGTATATATATATATATATATATATATATATATATATATATATATATATATATATATATATATATATATATATAGTGTATGTACATATATATAGTGTGTATGTGTGTGTGTGTATATATATATATATATATATATATATATATATATATATATATAGTGTATTTACATATACATTTACATATATATAGTGTGTATGTGTGTGTGTGTGTGTGTATATATATATATATTGTGTATTTACATATACATTTACATATATATAGTGTGAATGTGTGTGTGTGTATATATATATATATATATATATATATATATATATATATATATATATATATATATATATATATATATATATATATAGTGTATGTACATATATATAGTGTGTGTGTGTGTGTGTGTGTGTGTGTGTGTATATATATATATATATATATATATATATATATATATATATATATATATATATATATAGTGTATGTACATATATATAGTGTGTATGTGTGTGTGTGTGTGTGTATATAAATCAGTCATTTCTTAGCCACATATTTGAAATAAGAAGTGAAAAGAAGCAAAGTGTAGTTATCTACATATGAAGAGCTGAGATGCAATAACCTGTAAGCGCCATCTGAAATGTTCTTGTAATAGGAGCATTTTTGTCAGGCTCCTATGTCTTGATTCAGTAATTGAAGATTTATGGCAAAGATAAGTTTATTTTTTTGACTATGAAATAATTGAACGTAAACATAAGAAGCTGACAGAAATGCTCAGTGTAGAAGAAAATTCCAAATGGCACATAGAGGTGTTTGCATGTGAACTGTTCATATATTTGTATTAGCACAAGTTTTCTTTAAAAAATAAAAAATAAAGAGTTTTAATAGTTGTAATAAAGAAAATGCATGCACAACATAAATGAGATTATTTCAAATGTAATTTAGTTTGGTAATGTTCAGTAAAAGATGTTCAGAATTGTGAGGTGTAAATGGAGGTTGATATTTATTTTGAGGGTAACTACACCTTTAACTTGTAGATTATTTTAAAATGCTATATGAAAAAACTGTATTTTTTGGTGTTATTTATTTAATGGACACTCCTGACGAGATACTGATGTAAAAGTGTTGTGAAAATCAAAGCAATATAGAATATTTTTCACAAATGCAATGTAGCGTACACGATACTTAACGAAAGACAATCCTAATGTCTGAAAGCTTTAAAAGCTTTAATACATATCATTTATACACACATTCATGTATGCGTAAAAACATGGAGAGATTTAAAAGAAATGTTATCGTGAGGATGTAAGGAAGACGATTAAAGCATGTTGCTAAATAGTTCTGTTGTTATGCATTGTTTGAGATGCATTTGTTGGTTGTACTGATTGGCTTTACATGGACGTTTAGTGAAAACGATGACCCGTTTAAGAGTATCGAAGACCCGCAGCAGCATATTTGAGGGAAATTTTTGAAGGCCTCAAATGTAGTTTTTGAAATGGAAGACGTTTTAAGACTCAGCGAACAGCCTACTGAAGGCAGAGTTTTTCCCCTTTGTAGACAGTGGGCCTGTTTCAGTAAGGAGGTTCACCCAACTCGGAGTTTAAACTTGAAGTCTTGAGTTGATTTTCTGAGAGATTAAAAAGTCTGAGATTTCGGTTTCAGAATAGCTGGTCTGAGTTGGGTCAATCAACTTTGAGTAGAGCGACTCGTGTGACCTTGACCTTGACAACATCTGAAAAGAAGAGATCAGCATTCCTATCTCCAGCTGAACTTGATGTGCTCATGCAAAGTTATAGCAAATTTATAAAAGCAACACCACTGCATCAGTGAAACCGAGACAGTTAACATGGGAAACCAGCTGCTCGAGTTAATGCGTAATTTTACATCTAAAGTAAAATATTAAAGGATAATAATAAAAGTAATGTAATGTGCGACGTTTAGAACATTTTACACACGTTCCCACGTTTATACACGTTGATCAGTTTGAATAGATTCAGGCTAAACGTGCGCTTGTCTGCCTCTATTATTGATCAAGTTATCTGATGTGACATCTAAAAAAGAGTTTAGAGCGAGTAATAATCCCATTAATGTAGTTCCAGTGCATGTCAGAGGTCAGCGAGTTTAAGCTAATTATTTATTAACAAATATGAAGCCATTCTCGTACGTGACTTTGCTCTTTGTGTGACTGAAATTGAAATGTAGGCAATAGCTGTGTTTCCATCCAAAATTAGGAATTAAATTTATAGGGATGTCCCGATACAACGGTTTAGCTTTCGATACCGATATTGCAGCCTTCAGTACGAACCGATACCGATATAAATCCGATACAATAATCAGCACAATCATGAATACTTTACTTATACCCATTTCGTTGAGTGAAATGTATGAACGGTGAGATCAAACTGAGAACAAAAGTCAGCAACAGTGAGTTTAGAAAAAAATGACCAGTTTATTAAAGAGCCCATATTCTACATGAAATAGGGTCATATTTAGGTTGTAAGGGTCTCCAACAACAGTCTAATATGCATGCAAGGTCAAAAAACACTTTGATGGTCTTATAATCTGCATTTATTTTTACCTAATTATCCCAGCGACTCCCATATGAATCCTTCAGCGATTCATTTGTACCCAAACCCCTCCTCAGCGCGAAGCTAATCTGCGCTGATTGGACCGATGACAGCCTGCTGCGATTGGTCGATGACACTGACAGGCTTCAGGGCGAGACAGAGTGAAATGCCCAGCTGCTAATCTACAATATAAAAGTAGTCACAGTGCACACACGCTTCATAGTGGATTTTGGCTGCCAGTGGGTGAATGTAAATACAGACGATGTACTAGAAAATACTGACGACTAACTATTTTATCGAGCAAAAAGTCCAAGAACTGGCGAGGAGATCTCCTAGCAGTCTACTTGCTCTTTTCACACACACACACACACACACACACACACGCACGCACGCACGCACGCACGCACGCACGCACGCACGCACACACACACACACACACACACAGGGCCGGCGCGTCCAGAATAGAGACGGCGCGGCGGCGACACCTCCCTTACCCTCCGCGTCCTCAGTTACATCCGCGATTACCCCATCCACCCCCCCCTCCCCCCAGCTTTCAACCGCGACAACCCCCCCCCACGTCCTCACTTTACAAACGGGTCCCTTGGGTTTTCACTATCGGGTTGAGGGCGGCGTGATCACCCTTTGCCCAGAGCTTTACCCTATTCAGAGGAGACACACACATACACACACACACATTAACCTCCTAAGAGGAGACACTCACACAAACGACCGTCCTCAGAGGAGACACACACACACACATCACACACACACACATAGCTGACTATCCGTAAACAAAGCGGCACGCGTCGCGTTTTCAACGTGGCTTTACACGCGATATGAGAATATAAAGAGTTAACCTGATACAGTACACGCGTTTACAAGTAACAAAACACAACTAAATGCATAATTTGCAAGATAGAGTAAACGAGGCAATAATTTTAATCGCACGTACTTACACTGGTGAAATGGGGGTAGAAACTGATCCATGATGCACTGATCCATGTTCTGACAGTCTTTACCGATCCTTCCTTTAACAAACTGATGAAGTCTTCTTGTAAGCAGGTAGTTTGCAGAGGCTCTCGATCTGCTCAAGGCTGGGCTATATTGCTAAGGTTTCATCTTTGGGTGAACTGTCAATAATATCCATCTGCACAGCGTGACTTCATTCCACCGGTGTCTCTCTCTGTGTGTGTGTGTGTGTGTGTGGGGCTTTTTTTTCTGTTAGTGGGCGGGGCCGCAGGTTTCAAATCTCCCGGGTTTGCGCGCGCAACTACTTGTGTTTCGTAGCTGCGTCATCGCGAAACACCTAATGACTCGTTATCAAGACGACTCGTTTGAAGCACTATGAGTCGACTCTTTTATAGATGACTCAATAGTTTTAAACACTGTACACTTACAGATTTAAGCCTTAGCTGGATATTTCACTTCACTTAGAGCTGTGTGACACACTATATGGAAGAGCATTTTCAAAAACCCATAATTTTAGCTCTTTAACTATTGGCTGCATAAATGTGAACCTTTTACATGAGAATATATAAAAAATAATTAAAGAATAAATATGAGGACCCTGAAAAATACCTTAATTGAATAAACTAAAATATATTTCTTAAAGTGCAAAATACTAATTACAGGTCTCTTCAGTTATTTATTTTTTACCATCAGCAAATGGTAGAAACAGCTGAGAGCAGGAACAGAAGAAATACAGTATTGTTAACTGAGCAGCTGCTAAAGGTGGAGTGTCCAAAGATTCAACTTCACACACAGCTTCTTGATGAATTGTTGATCCAGTTTCCAGCTGAGAAATATCTGTCACACTGGGCAGCAGAAATAGGGAGTTATTGCTATAAGTTATTGTTAAGTTAATAAATTTGTGCAGTATGGTAGTGCAAACATTCACATGATCAGATCTATTGAATCTGGTTTGTATCATAAGATTACGGCTGTATCAGTGTTCCTAAACAAAACATTATTAATTTTATAATAATATATTTTGCACATATTATCTTCAACATAAACACACTTGCAGTATCTGGATTGAAACACACCTTTTCTCCGCAGCACGTACAATAATGTGACTTTTAAGAATAATTTTATTGATCATTTTATTTGCATAATATATGGCACAGATTCCACCCTACTGCCCGCATGGGAAAAGTACGACAATGTAAAAGACGGAGGTGCAAACTCATGTGCAGAGCTGACACTGTTTATCAGAGCACTTGATCTTTCTGGGCTTTTTAAAGAAGAGTTCAATATGGGGATGCCTCTGATGAAACTTTCCTTCTGCCCCAAAGTAACACCATCCTTCTTTAAAACCGTAATGGCCCTCAGCAACAGAACGATGTCTTATTCTTATTTAACTGACAATTAAAAGAGCACGAATGTTTAGCATTTAACACCTTTTACATGACAGCTATAGACAACGAAAGCAGAATCCGGGACATGTTGACTCAATGCATTTTGAAGTCCCAAATAGAGGAACAAGATGATGTATCGTCACCCTAAATAATGAGCTGGATCAGTCTATTTAGTAAAAGGCCTTTCTTCTCTGCGTGTCCTCGTGCTCTTCTCAAAGCTACTCCCTGCTGGAAAATCCAGCTTAAATCAGCCTAAGCTGATCGGCTGGTTTTAGCTGGTTGACCAGCCTGGTTTTAGAGGGGTTTTGGCCATTTCCAGACTGGTTTACAGCCCTTTCCAGCCTGGTCTTAGCTCAGGCTGGAAAATGACCAGCTAAATCCAGCTTAAACCAGCTTGACCAGCCTGGTTTAAGCTGGATGTAGCTGGTTTTGGCTGGGCTCCCAGCCTGGCTAGGCTGGTCAAGCTGATTTTAGCTGGTCATTTTCCAGCCTGACCAGCTAAGACCAGCTAAGAAGCTGCGTGAATGTTTTCTTTATTTAATAAATGTACTTGCGAGTCAGTGTTGTTGACACACAGTGAACACGTGGGGGCGTTTGAAGCCATGAGACGCGGAGAGCAGACGCTCTTGAAACGCTGAAGGTAAAGAATGATATAGGGGGGATCTGTCCCCCGCACTTTTAGAGAGGTGATTAATAAGCATATCTCACACAGCTGTCCCCCTCACTTTTAAAATGTCTGCTACACCCCTGAATACGCATGCATACATACATACATACATACATACATACATACATACATACATACGTATATACATACATACATATATACACACACACACACACACATACATAAACACATACGTACATATGCACACACATACATACATACATATATATACACACACACACATACATATACACACACACATACATGCATACATATACATACATAAACACATATATACATATACATACACACACACACACACACGTATATGCATACATATACACACACATACATACATATATACACACACACATACATACATACATATACACACACACACACACACACACACACACACACACACACACACACACACACACACACATACATAGATATATACATACATATACACACATACATGTATGCATATATATACACATACATACATACACACACACACACACACACATATACACATACATGCATATACATACATACATACATACACACACACACACACACACACACACACACACATACATAGATATATACATACATATACACACACATACATACACACACACACACATATATGCATACATACACACACACACACACACACACACACACACACATACATAGATATATACATACATATACACACACATACATACACACACACATACATACATACACACATGCATATACATACATATACACATACACACATATACTTACATATACACATACATACATACACACACACACACACACACACACGCATACATACATAGAGTAGTGGTCAAACGTTTGGTGACATCATTTGTGAGATTGGCAATTAAAGAGTAAAAAAACAAAACAAAAAAAGTCATGTAATCATGTAAACAACTGAGAAGTTTTGATGAGAAAACTGTGCTCAGAGAGGCCTCCACAAACAGCCAAGGCACAGATACGAATGCATACGCTGACGCTGTATCCAGCTATATTTTGAAGCGCATGGAGGATGTCTGTGTCACAAAGAACATTAGAGTCAGAGCGAATGAGAAACCCTGGAGGACTGCGGAGGTGCGGGCTTTGCTAAAAACAAGAAACTCTGCTTTGGAGCGTGGGGATGCAGCTGTCTGCTCGGGCCAATCTGAGTAAGGCAATCAGAGTGGCCAAAAGAGCCCATGGAAATGAGATGAAAGAATACCTCCAGGACACGAGAAGTTTATGGCAGGGTATTCAGTCTGTCACAGGCTATAAAAGCATGTCATTGTCCTGCGATAATAACAGTGACTTTCTACATGATCTCAACTAGTGCTTTGGAAGGTTTGATGTTGTTAATGATACACCGGCGATGAAGGCCACATTGCAGCATGATGAGCAGGTGCTAAGTTTTGATATCACTGATGTCCGCACGACCCTAAAGAAAGGAAATGCTGGTAAGGCGGCAGTGCCTGACAAAATACCAGGAAGAGTTCTTAAAGGGTGTGCAGAACAAGTCGCACGTGTGCTAACGGACATGTTTAACATCTCTCCGCATCAAGCTGTTGTGCCATCATGCTACAAAACATCTGCTATCATGCCAGTGCCAAAACTGCCTTGAGTCACTTGTTTAAATGAAGATTCATAAACTAATTTCGAGAGGAGCACGTGATATGATTGAGCACGTCTGGCCACTCATCTGTAATCAGTAATAATCCAATCAGAGCGATCCTAGTTTACTATAAATGGATCATTTTCTCCCTAATGCTTTATCTTCGTTTGGAAGAATCCCCCCTTCCACCCCTTCTCCTCCTTTTCCTCCCTTTTCTAAAAAGGGGGAGCTCTCGAGACCTACCTGATCTCGGATCTCCTGATATGCTTATCGACCGGGCGGGAGCCCTGGGCTCAAATATCTCCGAGCTCAGGGTTCTCTCCCGGGACAGCATGCCAAATCTGCTTTATACGCCAAGCATATCTAAGTGGGAACTCTTGAAATGACTATCGCCCAATAGCTTTAACTTGACCGATAATGAAATGCTTTGAGAGACTGGTTAGAAGTCAAATCACCTCCGTCCTGCCTACTCGACTTGACCCATTTGAGTTTGCCGTCAACTGATGATGCTATATCCACTGCACTGCATCTGAGTGTTGAACCCTCGGAGGGTAAAAATACATGGGTACGGATGCCGTTTGTTGATTTTAGCTCTGCTTTTAATACTATCGTTCCTCAGCACCTGGTCAATGAATGAGCATCTTTAGGTCTGAATGCACCTCTTCGGAACTGGATTGTTGACTTTCTGACCAGTAGGCCACAGTTTGTGCGAGCGCAGGGTATTTGGTCATCGGCATCGCTGAATACAGGCTCCCCTCAGGGGTGCGTCTTGAGCCCGCTGCTATACACTCTGACGACCCGTGATTGTTGTGCAAAACTTAGCACTGATCGCTTCATTAAATATGCTGATGACACTACAATAGTGATGAGAGGAACTTCAGGGAGGAAGGAAAGCTCTGAGTGGTGCAGTGATAGCAACTTAGTTCTGAATGTAGAAAAAGAACAAGCAGTTGGGGATGGACTTGAGGAAGAAACGCCCCGTTTACTCCCCCGTGCATATCAACAATATTGCGGTGGAGACTGTAGAGCGGGTAAAACTCCTGGGGGTCCACGTTACTGAGAAGTCGACTTGGTCTCTCTGTACCACTTGTCTTGCAGAGAAAGCGCACCGAAGACTTTCAGAGAAGGTTATAAAGAGCACACCTCAGCCCATCAATCCTCACAAGTTTTTCCAGAGGAGCTGTTGAGAGTGTTCTCACTAATGGCGTCTCCCTTTGGTATGAGAATAGCAGAGTATCTGACAAGAACACCATTAAGAGGATCATAAAGTCAGCTGAAAGGTCTGTTGGAGTCGAGATGACATGCATCGAGGAACTTTATCAACAGCGTTGTCTGTCTAGGGCAAATGATGAGGCGCCGTGTAGGATTTCAATCAAACTTGGCTTATCAACACGTGCGTAAAACACATGCATATACACCTATAAATGACTCTCATATACACCTTTACTGTTGGATGTTCAAAACAACATGCATGAAACTTGCGCAAGCACATGTAAAGTTGACGCATGCATACACCCACATTAACACGCACATACATGCATTAACACTCCATCCTCGCACAAACACCAACATTAACGTGCACACACAGATGAACTTGCTGCATGCAAACACACCTGTACACACTCGCATGTACATATAAACTCAATCCTCGCATAAACACTCACATTAGCGCGCACATACATAGAAACTGGCAGCATGCAAACACCTATACACTGAAAAAAATGATTCAAAGATGATTCCTTGGTTAAGTTAAGTGGTTGTAAACAATTTATTTGTGTTGAATTTAAACAAACAAATGAAGGTGAACATTGCTCAGTTTAAATTGTTGGTTTAAATTCAACACAAATAAATTGTTTGCAACAGTTTTGCATGCAACACTTTTTTCAGTGTACGCACACGCTCATACACAAACTCGATCCTTGCAAATACACCCACAACAACAAGCGCATATACAGAAACTCCATGTAAGCAAACATACCTATACTGGCATATTTTAGGCCCGATGACCAAACTAAATGCGTGTATGAACACTTAAAGAGCCCATATTATACATGAAATAGGGTCATATTTAGGTTGTAAGGGTCTCCAACAACAGTCTAATGTGCATGCAAGGTTATTGTCTTATAATCTGCATTTATTTTTACCTAATTATCCCAGCGACTCCCATCTGAATCCTTCAGCGATTCATTTGTTCCCAACCCCCTCCTCAGCGCGAAGCTAATCTGCGCTGATTGGACCAATGACAGCCTGCTGCGAATGGTCGACAGTGACAGAGTGAAATGCCCAGCTGCTAATCAACAATATAAAAGTAGTCAGTGCACACACGCTTCATAGTGTAAGGCTTTTTTCACACACACACACAACCCTCCTCAGAAGAACTGGGGAGATCGACGCGAGTCTCCTAGCCGTCACACACTCTACCTGCTCTTTTTCTCTCTCTCTCTCTCTCTCACACACACACACACACACACACACAACGCTCCTCAGAAGAACTAGGGAGAGCGACGCGAGTCTCCTGTCTTCTAGCCATCACACACTCGACCTGCTCTTTTTCTCACACACACATAAACACACACACATCACGCTCCTCCTCAGAACTAGGGAGAGCGACACGCGTCTCCTGTCTCCTAGCCATCACACACTCGACCTGCTCTTTTTCTCACACACACACACAAACACACGCACACACACATCATGCTCCTCCTCAGAACTAGGGAGATCGACACGAGTCTCCTGTCTCCTATATCCTATATTACCACCTCTATTGTGCCAGTGCCCAAACACTCCAGCCCAACATGCCTGAATGACTACCGCCCTGTAGCACTCACACCCATCATCATGAAGTGCTTCGAGCGGTTGGTCCTGGCACATCTGAAAGACTCTCTGCCATCCACACTGGACCCACATCAGTTTGCCTACCGTGGCAACAGAAGTACAGAAGATGCCGTCTCCATAGCACTGCACTCTGTCCTCACACACCTGGACAATAAAAACACTTATGCACGAATGCTGTTTGTTGACTTCAGCTCAGCATTCAACACTGTCATACCCTCTAAGTTACTGATCAAACTCAGAGACCTGGATATCAACACGTCTCTCTGCAACTGGGTTATGGACTTTCTGACTAACAGACCTCAGAATGTTAGATCAGGCCACATCTGCTCCACCACCATCACACTCAACACTGGTGTACCACAGGGCTGCGTGCTAAGCCCCTTCCTCTACTCCCTTTTTACCATCGACTGTAGGCCTGTGAACAGATCCAACACCATCATCAAATTTGCAGATGACACCACAGTGATTGGTCTAATCAGCAATAATGATGAGACTGCCTACAGGGAGGAGATACAGCATCTGGCCACTTGGTGCACCGACAATAATCTGCTCCTTAACACCAGCAAGACCAAGGAGCTCATTGTGGACTTCAGGAAGGGACGAACCGGCTCGCATGATCCCATCCACATTAATGGGATGGCCGTTGAGCCTGTCTCATCCTTCAAGTTCCTGGGGACCCACATCTCTAAGGACCTTTCCTGGACCACCAACACCTCCAGCCTGGTCAAGAAGGCTCATCAGCGCCTATTCTTCTTGAGGCAACTTAAGAAGAACCAGCTTTCATCAGCCGTCCTGGTGAACTTCTACCGCTGCACAATAGAAAGCATCCTGACCAACTGCGTCACAGTCTGGTATGGAAGCTGCTCTGTTGCTGAGCGTAAGGCACTGCAGCGGGTGGTGAAAACTGCCCAACGCATCACAGGGACTACACTGCCAGCCATTGAGGACATCCAGAAGAAACACTGTCTGCGCCGAGCACGCAGTATTCTTAAGGACACCTCTCACCCTGCTCACAGACTGTTCTCTCTCCTGCCTTCCGGCAGGCGCTTCAGGCTCCCCCGGACAAAAACCAGCAGACTGAGGAACAGCTTTTTCCCCAGAGCTGTCTTCCTTTTGAACTCTGCCCCTCACTGACTCTTTTGCCCCCCCAATACACCCCCCACACTCCTCTAACTTATACTCCTCACAATCACTGCACTATTTAACATTTGCACATTTAAAGTTTGCACATATTCATTGCACTGATTCACTTACTTGAACTGGACATACCCACTGCACATGGACATTTGTAATTTGTAATTATGTTTATCTATCTGCCACTCCTGATTATTAATAGCATCCTGTACATATATTCATTTATGCAAATCTCTGTTCATAGCTAATACAACCTGTATATAATGTTGATAGTACATCCATCTGTAAATATCACCATAGTTTTTCTATAACTGCACTTTATAACTTATACCTGTATCCTGCACTTGCTGCTATTGCACTGCTGGTTAGACCGAAACTGCATTTCGTTGCCTTGTACTTGTACATGTGTAATGACAATAAAGTTGAATCTAATCTAAAATCTAATCCTAGCTTACGATGGCCATAGCAACGACAAACGGCAGTGGAACGCGAGCTCACAAAAGCATTTAACGTTAAATCCGTAAACAAAGCGGCACGCGTCGCGTTTTCAACGTGGCTTACATGCGATAAGAGAATATAAAGAGTAACCGCGTGTACTGTACCAGGTTAACAAGCACAATAAATACATAATTTGTAAGCGAGAGTAAACGAGGCAACAATTTTAATCGCACTTACTTACACTAGTGAATAAAGCTCAACCACTGACTCTTCACAGTTTCATCTTTGGGTAGAGACTGTCAATATTATCCATCTGAGCACAGCGTGACTTCATTGGACCGGCGGCGTCTGTGTGTGTGTCTAGTGTTTTTTCTGTGTCAGTGGGCGGGGCCGCAGGTTTCAAATCTCCCTGGTTTGCGCGCGTAACTACTGGCGAGGCTTGTGTTTCGTAGCCGCGTCATCGCGAAACACCTAATGACTCGTTATCAAGACGACTCGTTTGAAGCACTATGAGTCGACTCTTTTATAGATGAATCAATAGTTTTAAACACTGTACACTTACAGATTTAAGCCTTAGCTGGATATTTCACTTCACTTAGAGCTGTGTTACACACTACATGGAAGGGCATTTTCAAAAACCCATAATATGGGCTCTTTAACTAAGACTCGTGCGAACATACATACAAAATAAAATTCACAAACAGGTTTATTACGAATCAGGACATTGCAAAGCTTATGAAATAGAATGCGATCAATAGAGGTATTAAAGCTGTTAAATGATGAACATATTTTATATGAAATAATATGAAATATTAGTCTATATAAATAGACTTAATACAATATATAAGACATATTTTTATTTGAAACCTTTTCATTAAATTAGGTAATTACGTACGCAAATATAAATGGACAGATAGAACCCTTTAAGGAAATTGAAGTTGAAAAGCAACCTGAACTATGAATATATACTCAAACAACTAAACTCCTCTTTTCTATTGTAAACATTAATGCAGCCTATAGCCTTCTTGTTTAGTTTTTTTTAATTATTCTAATTATGAAGTTTTTTATATGCTTTTACAATGTGGATGTCGTAATTGCAAGATTTTGGTATCATTTTGATTGTTAATTATTCAGCATATACAACAACAACAAAAAAAGCACTGATTAAAAGTCTCTGTTCATCACATTGATCACGTTAACCCCCACGAAGCAGCTATATATACCCCCTCTGGACACTCCGCTTCTTTTGAATATCTTCTACACAGCGGCTGGCATCCAGCGTTATGGTGCATTAGCCTGTTTATTGGTGAGAGGAAAAGCCACTTAAAAAGTGCATTCCTGCCCCCTACTGGACATGAGGGCGTATCGTAACCCATGACGAATAGTGACACCAATAATAAAAGAAACCTAAAAAAACTAATAATAAACAAACATATTTTATTATAAAAAAAAGACTTGCACAACCTTATATTTATTAAACCCATAGCTTTCCACTAATTTAATTGCATAATAACCTTGAATTTTGCGGGAGCATTTCGTTAGCATTATCTTTTTATATTTTTTATAATTAGCATAATCCATTTTTTAATTATTAAACAAATGTAATTCCTGGATTAATTGCATTATTTCTGCTTCCTAAGCTTTGCAATAACATAGATCGATGACAAATAATGATCTTGTTCATTTTGCTCAAAGGACTTTTAAGTTGAAACGAAAGTACTTCCTTTCAATGTGAAATAACTTCCTTCGGCGCTGAGAATTCATACATATACACATGTGAAATGGCTTGCATATATGCGTATACACGACTAACTGTATATATGATAGCAAATTTTATTTTGTATGTTTCCAACTCAGCCTTGCCATAGCCTGCTTACGCTTATGCCATCGGGCAGGCGTTACAGAAGCCTCAGGAGCAAATCAGTGTGCTTTGGTGATCGTTTTTATCCTGTCATTATAAGACTTTTGAATAATACCATTTCTTAAACACTGTTGATAGCTAGTGTAAAAGAATAAATGAATAAATAGTTAAACTAGCATAAATTATCAATATTACAACTATCATAACAAGTGATGAAATGGGTATTTTAGTATGAAGTTAGTCTCTACAGAGATACATGGTTTCGTTCTGCAAACTATATGAACAAAATGACTTTCACTCTCATTTTTAAAAACATTTTTTTACTTCCTGCTTCGCTTCTGTTCGGACGTCTTTGCCTACTGCTCCGCTCTCTGCTCACTTGCTTTTATATCTTATACCCTAATTTTATCTTGAGCCTATCAGCACAGTGCTCAAACGACACAGCTTGAAGATCAGCATCGATTCTACAAACTTTCTGGAATATAGCTTTACTAACAAGAGGGGAATTATCGTCTAAACGATCCTCCCGCTACCAGCTATCAGCTGCTCACATTCCTGAGACGGGAAAACACGGCTGTGAAAATGCCTCTGGATCGGATTAATTCAGATTCTCACTGCTGTACAAACTGCCACAAACTTCTACAAAAGATTGCAGTTCTTGAAACCAAGTTACTTGCGATTTGACCAGAACTGCAGCGTCATTGTGGACGCTCACAGCGTATAGCCGGTGAGTCCCATAAATCTATTCCTACCGCTGTTTCGAGCACAGAAAAACAGAATAAAACTGTGGAAAATGAGCATTGGCATAAACAAGGTGCGAGACCAAAGGGTACTCGTGGGGTCAGATCATATGCTGCCGCATTAGCGTCCTCTACCCCAAATACAGCTCGGACTCAAATACAGCTTGAGAACAGATATGAAGTATTGAGTAATATGGGTGAAGAATCCCCAAATGCAGTCAGACAGAGATCGCATGACTCAGCAGCTAACTCTGCATGGAACAGAGGCTCAAGGCCGACTAGACAGCGGCATTCTGCTCCGATCGCACCTGAGATAAGAACACTAGTTGTAGGAGATTCAATAATCAGGAATTTTAGGAGCAAATCTACAATGACATACTGCTTCCCTCATGCAACAGTTTCTGATGTAAACAAAGAACTTAAGGAAATTCTGAAGAAGCACAAGACTGTAAAACGGATTATCATCCATGTGGGGAAGAATGATATTCGAAAGGAACAGTCAGAACTGCTCAAGAGAGATTTCTGTGAGCTCTTGGAAACAGTTGAAAGAGTGAAAATTCAGCCGTTCATCAGTGGACCACTCCCTGCAAGAGGGACAAACATGTTTTCACGGCTTCTTGGTCTAAATGTATGGCTGCAGAAAGCATGTAACAGGAAAGGGCTGAATTTTATTGACAACTTCAATCTCTTCTGGAACCAAAGACAACTGTTGACATCAGACGGCCTTCACCCAAACAAACTTGGTGCAAAGGTGCTAAAGGACAATATCTTTTTCTCCCTCCATCATCCATCAGCTGTGTGTGCCACTGACCTCAATCCAAATGGCACATACACACCTAGCATCTGTCCGGATGACCACAGGACCTCAAATCAGCTTCACCCAAGGACAATGACAACGCTACGCAGCCAAAACACCCACTGTTGATAGAGACACTGTCACTGGCCCTCTGCTCAACGCAGACGGACTGTGACGCATCAGAACGGCATCATGTCTCGTCACTCAAAAATGATCATCAGGAAAACTGGTCCATGCAGGAACTAAACTTTTACACTCCATTGCCGCAAGCCCCCAGTTACCAACCGAAAAGCGGGCTGCTCCACAACCACCTCTGAGCCCACCTGGAAGAGCCCTCCGACTTTTGCCCCACCGCCAGGGCCCAAACAACAACGCACCGTCTTCAGCTGGTGAATGCAACAGCTCTCCGTGATGCGTCTCGGGTGCCTGCTTAGATAACGCTGTCTTTATCAGATGTTTACAGAACTAACAGGAACCCAGTGTGCCTGTAGCTTTCTCTACACATATATGTGTCTTATTACGTGACAGAAAACCCAACACTTCTTCAGGCCGTACAGCAAATCACTCAAATCTGGTGTCCATTAAACGTAAATCTGACGCTACTGTAGGGAAAACAGCTAAAACGGTTCAGTTAACACTTTTAAACATCCCATCGCTCAACAATAAGTCACTTTTAGTCAATGATCTGATCGGCACAAATTGCCTTGATTTCATGCTTTGAAATCAAACTCGGCTAGACGACAGCTGTAGCAGCAGTTCTCAACGAAACGGCTCCTTTAAACTTTGACTTTGACTGTTTGCAGAGCCGATACGAGAGGTGGAGGCATCGCTGCCCCGTTTAAAGATGTCTACGAGTGTAAACGAGTGTCTTTTGGTGACTTTTTGTCTTTTGAATATCTGAGTATAGCGCTAAAAGGTGCTCCACGTGTCTTACCGATCATTATCTACAGACGTCTTAACCTAACGTTCACATTGATAATCCAGAAATCAACGCTGCAAAAGAACCCATGACCGTCTTCAACACTCTTCATCTACTTATAACTAAAGGTTTACACATTTCATCGACTGTCGTTAAGGACGTTGCGCTATCCGATCATTTCTCTATTTTCTTTGACATATTGATCACTCCGGCTATTAAAGACAGATCCGTCTTTGTCAGAAAGAGATGCATAAATGAGAACACTAATGAGCAGTTTATGAAGGCCATATGGCTAGCACCGAGCATATCTGCAAACTCTGCCGCTTCTCTCCTTGATTTGTTTAACTTTGTTTAACTTGTTAGACGACATTGCTCCTGTTAGAGCCAAGAAGATAACTAGCAGGCAAAGGGGATCTTGGACTAGGTCCCCAAGAATACAAATGATGAAAAGACAGTGCAGAAAAGCTGAACGTATGTGGAGAAAGACCAAACTAGAGTCCATTATGATATCTATAAAGACAGTCTTCGTGCTTTTATGATGGAACTAAGCACCGCTAGGCAGACTTTCTTTTCAAGCCTTACAAGCGGCAACGAAAATAACGCTCGTACACTCTTCGCAACGAGTGAGAGACTCTTGACCCCTTCTGATCAGTTTAGCTGTGCCTTTACTGAATGAGCACTGTGCTATGTCCGACAGATCGTACTATTCTGTTTTTCTCTTCTTTTTCATTCTTTTATAACACATTTGATCTGTTTTTATGCTTATTTATTTTATTACATTTTTTTACCATTTTTATTAATTGTTTTATTCCTCTTTACTTGTTTCTTTTATTCCTGTTTATGTAAAGCACTTTCAATTGCCACTGTGAATGAAATGTGCTATAGAAATAAACTTGCCTTGTCTTGCATTGCCTATATATGTGTATATATATGTATGTGTGTGTGTGTGTGTGTGTGTGTGTGTGTGTGTGTGTGTGTGTGTGTGTGTGTGTGTGTGTGTGTGTGTGTGTGTGCGTGCGTGTGTGTGTGCGTGTGTCTAATGTGTGTGTGTGTGTGTGTGTGTGTGAAGATGTGATGTGTTGTGTTGTTTTAGCTTGAACATAGTAAAGGGCAGTAAATTAGTAGACTGCAGAAGGCTTGATTTGAATAGTACTATATTGAACAGTTCCAGTGTTGAGGAAGATGAAGCAGAATTGAGAACAAGAACAGCGTAGATGAAGGATTTGATTCAGGCGGTTATTTTCCTTCAGCTATGTGTTGATTGTTGATGTCATGGTACTTTTAGTCTGACAGTAGCATGTAGTGAGAGGTTTAATGGGGTGAATAGAGTAAGAGATTGGAGAATAGTGGGGGATTTTTCTGTCCTGTGGACGGGGTGAAAGTTGATCCATTTTGTGCCATTATTACTGGTGTTAGGGGGAGAGCGGTGTGCAAGTGGTGTTTTCCAGAGCAACATGTGTTGTTAGTGAAGTGGACGAATATAGTTTGAATGACGTGCTGCTCTGTGAATGAGCATTTATCAGTGAATATTTGCATTGACATTTGTGAAAGAACGAAAAGTAAAGGAATGTTTGGGGGTATTGAAAAGAGGTGTTGATGAGAGTGTTTTAATTAGCAGGCGTGACAGAGGTGAATGTTGTAATGATGATAAACAATCTGTTGACAGTGTGGTGCGAAATGATATGCATGCCAAGTTGATTTAATAAAAAAGGCCACGTGATTGGCTGCATCGGATTCCTTTGGTGAAGCTGGCAGCCGTGGCAACGGTCATATTAATATATATTTGTATGTGACGGTACGGCAATCCGTTTTGACTTGTATATTTATCGTCAGGATATGTGTTGTCATTATGAACAGTAGTTGATATCCTAAAAGGCAATCGTTGATAGCAATATTAGATTTGGAGTAGTAAGAAGGTTAATTGTCGATATCAAGAATTGATATGATGTTATGAATAAAGGAGAAAAAGGGCTACTCTGGCAAGCCGCTTTGACTAATTATTGCTTAACCGGATGTGAATTGTTGTTGTGAAGAATGAAATTGTCGATATGAAGAATCCAAATGGTTGATACGAGCGAGTGAATTGTTCATATCCAGAATGCGAAGTGTTGATATGAGGAGTTGCATTTCCACTAGTAACAGTGTTAATCCCTGATACGAAGCGTTCGGTTTGACTAGTGACAATGTTGATTGTTGATACGAGGAAGTGAATTTGAAGTAGTAAGAATTGTAGCCGTTGATATCTGTAAGTGTGTTTAGAGTAGTTAGACGTGAGCGTAGGCTGGTAATTGTTGATATGAAGAATGGATTTGTTAAAAAGAAAAGTCAATTTGACATGAGAAACGGAGTTGTTCCTTGTAAAAGCATTTGTTTTTGATATGAGTTGCCGTATGGAGACCAGTGCAAATGTCTATGGTTGATATGAACACTTGAATTGTTACTAGTAAAAATGTCAACTGTGGTGGAAATGTTAATTGTTGATATCCGCAATTCTGTTTCAAGGCGTTACACGTGTTATTTGTGATGTGTAAAAATGTATGGGTGATATGGAGCATTGGGGAAGTTATCGACGATATGTAAAATGAGGAATTGGACTAGTAACAAGGAGAAATGATCAGAAATGAACATGGTCTCTAGCGACAAAGCCGTTGTTGATATGGAAAAAACATCATTACTAGTGGAAATGTATTTGTCGATATCAACAATGAAACGATGGATATGAAGAGTTTTATTTGAAGTAGTAAGTAATGAAGTGTTGATATGAACAACTGAATTAGCATGGCGGGCCGCGGTGACGTGGAAGTAGTAGAAACGGAGTTGTTGATATGAAAAAGTGAACTGTGGATATGAAGAAGAACGCATCTCCTGAGGATGAATAAAAGTGTAAAGGCAAGGCAAGTTTATTTCTATAGCACATTTTATACACAGTGGCAATTGAAAGTGGTTTACATAAGCAGGAATATAAGAAACAAGTATAAAAAAAAAGAACAAATAATAAAAATGATTAAAAAATGTAATAAAATAAACAAGCATAAAAGCAGATCAAATGTGTTATAAAAGACTGAAAAAGAAGAGGAAAAACAGAATAGTGCGATCTGTCGGACGCAGCACAGTGCTCATTCAGTATAAAGGCACAGCTAAACTGATGTGTGTTCAGTGTTGATGTGAACGTGCCTAATGTTGGAGCACATCTGATCATTTGTGGAAGCTGATTCCAGCAGCAGGGGGCGCTGTTAGTAGCTGAAGGCAGATTCACCCTGCTTTGACTGAACTCTTGGAGTTTGTAGTTTATTTGATCGTAAAGGTCTGAGTGATCTGTTAGGTTTGTATTCAGGGAGCATGTCTGTAATGTATTGAGCTCCTAGGCCCTTTAATGATTTACAGAGCAGTAATAATACTTTAAAATCTATTCTGAATGTAACCGGGAGCCAGTGTAAAGACCCGAGGACAGGTGTGATGTGCTCTGATTTCCTGGTTCTGGTCCGAATCCCGGCCGCAGCGTTCTGGATGAGCTGCAACCGTCTTACTGTCTTTTTGGGAAGGCCCGTGAGGAGGCCGTTACAGTAATCCACCCTGCTGCTGATAAAAGCATCAACAAGTTTCTCTGAGTCCTTACTGGAAATACAGCATCCGATTCCTGCAATGTTTTTGAGATGACAGTATGCTGATTTACTGACCGCTCTGACATGACTATTGAAAGTCAGATCTGACTCCAGAGTCCCACCAAGATTGTTGAGCTTATTTTTAGTCGTTTGACCCTTAGAGCCAAGGTACGCATTCACTTTGAGAAGCTCATCTCTGTTGCCAAACGCAGTCACTTCAGCTTTCCCTTTGTTGAACTGAAGAAAGTTTGGCCACATCCAACTGTTCATTTGATCAATGCATTGGGCAGAGGGTGTCAATGGGGCTGTAGTCATTAGGCAGGAAGGCTAGGTAGATGTGAGTGTCATCAGCGTAGCTGTGGTAGGAGATTTGGTTGTTTGTCATTATTTGGCTCAGAGGGAGCATATAAAGGTGCATAAAAACAGGAGAGGTGCCAGAATGGAGCCTTGTGGGACTCCACACGTTATGGGTGTCCACCTCGACCTATGGTCAAGCCAGTTTTCCAGCCTATCCAGAAGTATGTCAAATGCAGCACTGAGATGGAGCAGTACCAGCACTGTTAGTTTGCCTGAATCTGTATTTAGGCGGATATCATTGATCATCTTTATAAGGGCGCTCTCCGTACTGTGATGTGGTCTGAAAGCAGATTGATAATTGTCTAAACGCCCCTTGAAGTTGAAGAAGTCGTTAACCTGCTTAATAACAACTTTTACAATGATTTTGCCGATGAAAGGGAGATTTGAGATGGGCCCGTAATCGCTCAGTAGGGCGTTATCCAGGTCGCTCTTCTTCAAGAGGGGTTTAACAACTGCAGTTTTAAGTGAGTTAGGAAAAATCCCTGAGAGAAGTGAAGCATTCAGCACTTTTAGAAGATCCATTTCTAAACGGGTCAACAGCGTTTTGAAGAACGATGTGGGGAGCGTGTCGAGACTGCAGGTTGGTGTTTTCATATCTTGCACGATCTCTTCTAAGATTGTACCATTAATTGCCATGAAATGGGACATAATGTCTGATTTCTTAAGTTGTGGTTGAGCTAGTCTGACTCGGACACAACTCGGCTGATGGGATGAGCTGATTGCCTTTCTGATATTATCGATCTTGTCAGTGAAGAAGCGAGCAAACTCATTACATTTGCTTTCAGAGAGTAGCTCACTGGGAATCCGACTGGGGGTGGTCGTGAATTTGTCTATCGTCGCGAAGAGTGTACGAGCGTTATTTACGTTGCCGCTTGTAAGGCTTGAAAAGAAAGTCTGCCTAGCGGTGCTTAGTTCCATCATAAAAGCACGAAGACTGTCTTTATAGATATCATAATGGACTACTAGTTTGGTCTTTCTCCACATACGCTCAGCTTGGACCCAATTCCAACAAAGTTATTGAAAGAATTGCTACCTGTTATAGGAGAACCTCTTCTTAACATTATCAACTCTTCTTTATCTTTAGGCCATGTTCCAAATCCCTACAAGTTAGCTGTTATTAAACCTATTATTAAGAAACCACAACTGGAACTCAGCAACTTAGCTAATTATAGGCCTATTTCAAACCTTCCATTTATATCTAAAATACTAGAAAAAGTTGTTTCTGCTCAATTATGCTCCTTTCTGCAGACCAACAATGTTTTTGAAGTGTTTCAGTCAGGTTTCAGAGCTCATCACAGTACAGAAACTGCATTAGTGAAAATAACCAACGATTTACTCTTAGCTGCTGACCAAGGGTGCATCTCGCTATTAGTTCTACTCGATCTTAGTGCGGCATTTGACACCATTGACCATGGTATCCTTATTAATCGCTTAAAGTCTACAGGTGTCCAAGGACAGGCCCTACAATGGTCTAAGTCATACTTATCTGACCGTTACCAGTTTGTAAATATAAATGGACAGCCTTCACAAATCAGCCCAGTAAAATACGGGGTGCCTCAAGGATCAGTTTTAGGCCCTTTACTGTTTACAATATACATGCTACCCCTGGGAGACATTATTAGAAGACATGGGATCAGCTTTCACTGCTATGCAGATGATACTCAATTATATATTTCAACTAAACCTGACGAGACGTCTAATCTGTCCAAGCTAACTGAGTGTATTAAAGATGTTAAAGACTGGATGACCAACAATTATCTTCTCTTAAACTCAGACAAAACAGAATTATTACTTATTGGGCCTAAACCCTGTACACAGCAGATCTCACAACTCGATCTACAATTAGAGGGATACAAAGTTAGTGTTAGTTCTACTATAAAAGATCTGGGTGTCATATTAGACAGTAATTTAACTTTTAAAAATCATATTTCCCATGTCACAAAAACTGCTTTCTTTCATCTGAGAAATATAGCTAAGTTACGAAGTATGCTATCCATCTCAGATGCAGAAAAGCTAGTCCATGCTTTTATGACTTCTAGGCTGGACTACTGTAATGCTCTGTTTGCTGGCTGCCCAGCATCCTCTATTAACAAACTTCAATTAGTACAAAATGCAGCTGCCAGAGTTCTAACCAGGTCTAGAAAATTTGATCACATCACCCCAATTTTATCCTCCTTACACTGGCTGCCTGTTAAGTTTCGTATTGAATTTAAAATATTGCTTCTTACATATAAAGCTCTAAATAATCTAGCTCCTGCTTATCTAACCAATCTTCTGTCTCGCTACAATCCAACTCGCTCTTTAAGATCTCAAAACTCAGGACTTCTGGTAGTACCTAGAATAGCAAAGTCGAGTAAAGGAGGTCGAGCCTTCTCATTTATAGCTCCTAAACTCTGGAATAGCCTTCCTGATAACGTCCGAGGCTCAGACACACTCTCCCAATTCAAAACTAGATTAAAGACCTATCTGTTCAGTAAAGCATACACTTAGTGCACCACTTAGGGGGCTTCCACAAAGGTTATGCATCTTGCTGATATACACTGTGAACATCAGCTACGCTAATTATTTTCTTTATTCTCCATTTCCACCTGGGGATACTCTTCCCGAGGCCCTCAGACTATGCAGAGTCACTGATTCGATCCAAGACCAACGACGAGATGATCCCAAGGTTTCCATATCCTGGACCAGGCCGAATCCTGAGCAGCTACTGCGATGGTCATGGAAGAGTGGAGAACATGAGACTGTTTCCTATGACGCTCCAGAGACAGACGAGTCTTCGCTGAGGCCAGCTTCCAGCCTCCGCCACTGAGACTGCAGCTCTGCACAAGACGTTTGGCCAGCGGAGAAATTAAAATGGTCGTGCCCAACTGAGCCTGGTTTCTCTCAAGGTTTTTTTTCTTCACTTCCGCCTTTAGTGAAGTTTTTTTTCCCTCTCCGCTGTCGCCACTGGCTTGCATGGTTCAGGATCTGTAGAGCTGCGCATCGTTGGATTTGCTCTTCAATATTTGGACTCTCAGTAGTGATTATTAAACCACACTGAACTGAGCTAAACTGAACTGAACTTAAACACTACAAACTTAACTACACTGTTCCTATTTACTGTGACCTTTTATGTGAAGCTGCTTTGACACAATCTACATTGTATAAGCGCTATACAAATAAAGGGGAATTGAATTGAATTGAATTTTCTGCACTGTCTTTTCATCATTTGTACTGTTGGTGACCTAGTCCAAGATCCCCTTCGCCCGCTAGTCATCTTCTTGGCCTTAACAGGAGCAATGTTGTCCATGACGTTCTTCACTTTTAGAGTTCAACAAATCAACAAGAGAATCAACAGAGTTTGCAGATATGCTCGGTGCTAGCGATACGGCCTTCATAAACTGCTCGACGGTGTTCTCATGTATGCATGTCTTTCTGACAGAGACGAATCTGTCTTTAACAGCCGGAGTGATCAATATGTCAAAGAAAATCGAGAAATGATCGAATAGCGCAACGTCCTTAACGACAGTTGATGAAATGTGTAAACCCTTAGTTATGAGTAGATGAAGAGTGTTGAAGACGATCATGGGTTCTTTTGCAGCGTTGATTTGTGGATTATCAATGTGAACGTTCAAATCCCCAGCAATGGTAAAATAGTGAAAATCAGAGGTCACTAACGATAAGAGCTGTGTAAAACGGTCAGTAAAAGTGTGAGAATATGTTGGAGGTCTGTAGATAATGATCGGTAAGACATGTTGAGCACCTTTTAGCTCTATATATTGAAAAGACAAAAAGTCACCGAACGACACTTGTTTACACTCGTAGACATGTTTAAACGGGGCAGCGATGCCTCCACCTTTCCTATCGGCTCTGCAAACAGTCAAAGTCAAAGTTTGAAGGAGCCGTTTCGTTCAGAAGTGCTGCGCTTCAGCCGAGTTTGATTTGAAAGCATGAAATGAAGGCAATTTGTGCCGATCAAATCATCGACTAAAAGTGACTTATTGTTGAGCGATGGGATGTTTAAAAGTGCTCACTGAAGCGTTTGAGCTGTTTGCCCTACAGTAGTGTCAGATTTACGTTTAATGGACACCAGATTTGAGTGATTTGCTGTACGGCCTGAAGAAGTGTTGGGTTTTCCGTCACGTAATACAACACATGTATGTGTAGAGAAAGCTACAGGCACACTGGGTTTCTGCTATTCTTATGTAAACATCTGATAAAGACAGCGTTATCTAAGCAGGCACCCGAGACGCATCACGGAGAGCTGTTGCGTTCACCAGCTGAAGACGGTGCGTTGTTGTTGTTCGGGCCCTGGCGGTGGGGCAAAAGTCGGAGGGCTCTTCCAGGTGGGCTCAGAGGTAGTTGGAGCAGTAAGTAGCATGTGTTTTTGAAGTGGATTGAGGATCGTGATCCGTCTCCTGATGGATTATACGCTCAGATGTACGCTTTGTTTGGCGAGCAACAGCGGAGTCCTTTGTGCGGTTTGAGCTGTTTAAGAGGACGTAAAGAAACGTTTGAGCGGTTGATGGGAATGCAGTAATTTGACAGGTGTAACATGGAAAAAAGGAGGTGATCATGAACGATTTAGTTTGAAGTTGGAGTTAAAAATATCCAGAGAAAGCTGCAGGCAATATGGTAACGTTAACGTTGGCTCCCTTACATGCGAAGCAAAGTCCGTTTGCGTCCTGTATTAGTGAAATGTGTTGTTTTAAATGATTGACGTACGTGAATTATCGATGTTTTGAGCAGTGATGAGAAGTGAATTGGTAAAACAAGAGTTAAAACGGACAAGAAATGTGTGAATTTATGTAAGAATAATAATGATAATCATAATAATAAAGGGAAAAAAGAGAAACGTGTAGGCTAATTATGATAGTGTAATGTGATATTTAATTAGGAGAAAGGTGTGTCAAAGTAGGAAGTTCCAGCCGAATGGTAAAATGCGTCCTAAATGCATTGATAAGTCAGTGTTTAAAGGTAAAAGTAATGAAAAGGTGAATAAAAGGAGGCATTTCTGAATTTATTTAGTGTTATGTATTTGTACAGTTAATAAAAGAAGAAAATTAATAAAAAAAAAATAATAATATATATATATATATATATATATATATGTATATGTGTGTATCTATATATATATATATATATATATATATATATATATATATATATATATATATATATATATATATATATATATATATATATATGTATATATATATATATATGTATATATATATATATATATATGTATATATATATGTATATATATATATATATATGTATATATATATATGTATATATATGTATATATATATATATATGTATATATATATATATTTGTATATATATATATATATGTATATGTATATATATATATATATGTATATGTATATATATATATATGTATATGTATATATATATATATATATATATATATATATATATATATATATATATATATATATATGTATATATATATATATATGTATATATATATATATATGTATATATATATATATGTATATATATATATATATATATATATGTATATATATATATATATATATGTATATATATATATATGTATATATATATATATATATATATATATGTATATATATATATATATATATATATATATATATATATATATATGTATATATATATATATATATATATATATATATATGTATATATATATATATATATATATATATATGTATATATATATATATATATATATATATATGTATATATATATATATATATATATATATATATATATATATATATATATGTATATATATATATATATATATATATATGTATATATATATATATATATATGTATATATATATGTATATATATATATGTATATATATGTATATATATATATATGTTATAAATAATATATTATAAATACTATTATAAATAATAGTACAGAAATGTATTGGTATGATGTAATAGAATAGTATGTATGAGTGTAATGCATGTGTACTTACATCGTTATATGTGATGTTTGTTAGGAGGGGGACTATTTGATATGGATTGGTTATGTATGTGTATATATATATATGTATATATGTATGTATGTATGTATGTATGTATATATATGTATATATATATATATATATATATATATATATATATATATATATATATATATATATATATATATATACGTATATATTTGTATATATTTATTTATATATATATATATATGTATGTTTTATTTGCCTTTGTTTGTATTGTTTTTGTGAAGTTGTTAAGTAGAAAAGAACAGAACGCATGTTTTTGCTTTGTTTTTGGTGATGGGGACACAAGTGTGCTTCTGGTGTAATATGTATGGGTATTTGGGCAAAGAGGGTTTGGAATTGTTGTAATGTGAAAGTGGAAAGATTGTGGAAAGTAACAGGCTGTGAGTGCTTTGACAATACAGTTTGAGAGTTTGGATGATTAGAAGCGAGAAAGGACAAGAAATGTAGAAGAAAAGGAGAAGAATTACACAGAGTGTCTCCGAAGGATTTGTGGAGGAACAGAGAAGTTGGAAGAAAAGTTCCAAAGTAAAAGAAAAGAGAGTGTGTGAGTGGGTGGGTGTGCGCGAAGCGCACACACACACACACTCAGTCACCCACACAGAGGAGAATCAAAGAGAAAAAAAGTGAAAAGAAGAGAAAGAAAGAGGAACAATCAAAGAAAAACAACCCCTTCCTAATCCGGCAGCATCCCGCGCCCCGCGCCCCTGTTCGTGTAAGTCCCGGTTCGGAGAAGTCGAACGTCTTGACACTCGAACGTCTTCACATGTTCACAACTTCAAAAGTTACAGGTTGTGAGTGGTTTGACAACTCTCTCTCTCTCTCTCTCTGTGGGCCTCTGGAATTGTCAATCTGCTGTTAACAAGGCAGATTAGATTACCTCCATAGCCACTCATTCTGACTATAATCTCATGGCTCTGAGACCTGGTTGAGACCGGAGGACACTGCTACACATGCAGGTCTTTCTACTAATTTCTCTCTTTCCCACACTGCTCGTCAGACAGGGAGAGGGGGTGGGACTGGACTACTGATTTCCAAAGAATGGAAATTCACTCAGAGACCGTCCCTGCCAAAAATCAGCTCCTTTGAATTCCATGCAGTCACCATTATCCACCCCTTCCGCATAAATGTGGTTGTCATCTACCGCCCACCGGGTACATTAGGGCACTTCTTGGATGAACTGGATGTTCTTCTCTCATCTTTTTCTGATTATGACAGTCCCTTGTTGGTGCTAGGTGACTTGAACATTCACATTGAAAGACCTCAAGCTGCTGACTTCCAGACTCTGCTTGCATCTTTTGACCTCAAAAGAGCACCTACTTCTGCCACTCACAAATCAGGTAATCAACTAGACCTTATCTACACTCGACATTGCCTTGCTGATCAAACACTAGTAACTCCACTTGTACAAACATGGGATCATTTCCTTCTGTCCCTCTCTCAACATCCACATTACTCCTGAGCCGCCACACACTCCAACTGTAGTTGCCTTTCGCAGAAACCTACGCTCTCTCTCACCCAACAGACTATCCACCATTGTTTCAAACTCTGTTCCTCCATCTTGCAAACTCTCTGCACTTGATACGAACAGTGCCACTGATACAGTCTGCTCCACGCTAACATCATGTCTAGACAGACTATGTCCTCCCACATCCAGGCCAGCCCGGGCCAGTCCTCCTGCACCCTGGCTCTCCGATGTTCTCCGTGAGCATCGCTCAAAACTTGGGGCTGCTGAGAGAAGTTGGCGAAAAAGTAAAAATCCTGAACAGCTCATAACATACCAAACTCTTCTGTCTTCTTTCTCGGCTGAGGTTACTTCTGCAAAGCAGACGTATTTCCGTCAGAAAGTCAACAGTGCCACCAATCCTCGCTTGCTTTTGAAAACATTTTCCTCCCTCCTCTATCCTCCTCCTCCACCCGCATCCTCCACACTCACCACTGATGACTTTGCTACATTCTTCTGCACCAAAACTGCAAAAATCAGTGCTGCACCTACAACAAACACGCAAGATACACCACCAACACCACACACACACACTCACCTCTTTTTCCCAGCTCTCCGAGTCTGAGGTGTCCAATCTCGTGCTATCAAGCCAAGGAACCATCTGTCCGCTTGATCCCATTCCCTCTCATCTCTTGCAAGCCATTTCTCCTGCAGTCATACCAACACTGACTCACATAATTAACACATCTCTTGACTCTGGTCTATTCCCTACTTCGTTTAAGCAGGCTAGGGTAACCCCTCTGCTAAAGAAACCCAACCTGGATCAAACGCTACTTGAAAACTACCGACCGGTATCCCTGCTTCCATTCATGGGCAAGATTTTGGAGGAAGTAGTGTTCAATCAAGTCCTGGACTTTCTTACTCAAAACAATCTCATGGACAACAAGCAACCCGGCTTTAAGAAAGGCCACTCAACCGAGACTGCCCTGCTCTCGGTCGTGGAGGATCTCAGACTGGCTAAAGCAGACTCTAAATCATCTGTCCTCATTTTGCTGGATTTATCAGCTGCTTTTGACACTGTAAAGCACCAGATCCTGCTATCTACGCTGGAGTCACTGGGCGTCGCAGGCACTGTTATTCAATGGTTCAGTTCCTACCTCTCGGACAGGTCATTCAGGGTGTTGTGGAGTGGAGAGGTGTCCAACCTACAGCATCTACACACTGGGGTACCTCAGGGCTCTGTTCTTGGGCCACTTCTCTTCTCTATCTACACGGCATCTTTAGGACCAGTCATCCAGAAACATGGTTTTTCCTACCACTGCTATGCTGATGATACCCAGCCATACCTCTCTTTTCACCCTGATGATCCCTCGGTTCCAGCTCGCATTTCAGCCCGCCTGTCAGACATTTCACACTGGATGAAAGATCATCATCTTCAGCTTAACCTCGCGAAAATGGAAATGCTTGAAGTTTCTGCCAACCCTACACCATAACTTTTCAATCCAGATGGACGGGGCAACCATTACTGCATCCAAAATGGTAAAAAGCCTCGGAGTAACGATTGATGACCAACTAAACTTCTCTGAGCACATTTCTAGAACTGCTCGATCTTGCAGATTCGCACTCTATAACATGAGAAAGGTCCGACCCTTCCTATCTGAACATACAGCTCAACTCATTGTTCAAGCTCTCCAAAGTGGACTATTGCAACTCTCTGCTAGCCGGGCTTCCAGCTAATTCTATCAAACCTCTTCAGCTGCTTCAGAACGCAGCAGCACGAGTGGTCTTTGATGAACCCAAAAGAGCACATGTCACTCCGCTACTCACCCGTTTGCACTGGCTTCCAGTTGCTGCCCGCATCAAATTCAAAGCTCTGATGTTTGCTTACAAAGTGACCTCTAGCTGTGCTCCTTCGTATCTGCTCTCACTTCTGCAGATATATGTGCCCTCCAGAAACTTGCGTTCTGTGAATGAACGTCGCCTCGTGGTTCCATCCCTAAGAGGGAAGAAATCACTTTCCCGAACTCTCGCATTCAATCTGGCCAGTTGGTGGAATGAACTCCCTAACTACATCAGAACAGCAGAGTCACTTGCTGTCTTCAAGAAACGACTAAAAACTCAACAGTTTAGTCTCCACTTTCCTTCCTAATCTGTAACTGCCTCTCTGGCTATACCACTAACTGTACTGTCTTAAAAAAAAAAAAAAACATTACTAATGCTTTGCTTCTTAGACTTTACACACCTGAAACTTGTCTATAGCGCTTATTCTCTGCTGCTCTTATAGTTGTGTAAGTTGCTTCCTTGTCCTCATGTGTAAGTCGCTTTGGATAAAAGCGTCTGCTAAATGACTAAATGTAAATGTAAATTGTTGAAGGCTTGGGCCGGGGTTTGTGGAGTTTATCCTGTAAGAGAGTTTGGATGGTTAGAAGTGAGAAAGGTCAAGCAATGCAGAAGAAAAGGAGAAGAATTACCCTGTGTGTGTGCGTGCGCGTGCGCGTGCGCCTGCGTGTGCGTGTGTGTGTGTGAAGATGTGATGTGTTGTTTTAGCTTGAACATAATAAAAGGGCAGTAAATTAGTAGACTGCAGAAGGGTTGATTTGAATAGTACTATATTGAACAGTTCCAGTGTTGAGTAAGATGAAGTAGAATTGAGAATAAGAACAGCGTAGATGAAGGATTTGATTCAGGTGGTTATTTTCCTTCAGCTATGTGTTGATTGTTAATGTCATGGTACTTTTAGTCTGACAGTAGCATGTAGTGAGAGGTTTAATGGGGTGAATAGAGTAAGAGATTGGAGAATAGTGTGTGTGTTTTTTCTGTCCTGTGGACGGGGTGAAAGTTGATCCGTTTTGTGCCATTATTACTGGTGTTGGGGGAGAGCGGTGTGCAAGTGGTGTTTTCCAGAGCAACACGTTTTGTTAGTGAAGTGGATGAATATAGTTTGAATGACGTGCTGCTCTGTGAATGAGCATTTATCAGTGAATATTTGCATTGATATTTGTGAAAGAATGAAAAGTAAAGGAATGTTTGGGGGTATTGAAAGGAGGCGTTGATGAGAGTGTTTAAATTAGCAGGCGTGACAGAGGTGAATGTTGTAATGACGATGAACGTTTTTTTGACAGAGTGTGGTGAGAAATGATATTCATGCCATGTTGATTTAATAAAAAAGGCCACGTGATTGGCTGCATCGGATTCCTTTGGAGAAGCTGGCAGCCGTGGCAACGGTCACATCAATATATATTTGTATGCGACGGTACGGCAAGCTGTTTTGACTTGTATATTCATTGTCAGGATATGTGTTGTCGATATGAACAATTGAGTTGTTGATATCCTAAAAGGCAATCGTTGATAGCAATATTAGATTTGGAGTAGTAAGAAGGTTAATTGTCGATATGAAGAATTGATATGTTGTTAGGAATAAAAGACAAAAGGGCTATTCTGGCAAGCCGCTTTGACTTATTAATGCTTAACCGGATGTGAATTGTTGATGTGAAGAATGAAATTGTCGATATGAAGAATCCAAATGGTTGATACGAGCGAGTGAATTGTTCATATTCAGAATGCGAAGTGTTGATATCAGGAGTTGCATTTCCTCTAGTAACAGTGTTAATCCCTGATACGAAGCATTCGGTTTGACTAGTGACAATGTTGATTGTTGATACGAGGAAGTGAATTTGAAGTAGTAAGAATTGTAGGCGTTGATATCTGTAATTGTGTTTAGAGTAGTTAGACCTGAGCGTAGGCTGGCGTCGAAATGTAATTGTCGATATGAAGAATGGATTTGTTTAAAAAGAAAAGTCAATTTGACATGAGAAACGGAGTTGTTCCTTGTAAAAGCATTTCTTTTTGATACGAGTTGTCGTGTGGAGACCAGTGCAAATGTCTATCGTTGATATGAACAATTGAATTGTTACTAGTAAAAATGTCCATTTTGGTGGAAATGTTAACTGTTGATATCCGCAATTCTGTTTGAACGCGTTACACGTGTTATTTGTGATATGTAGAAATGTATGGGTGATATCGAACATTGGGGAAGTTATCGACGATATGTAAAATGAGGAATTGGACTAGTAACATGGAGAAATGATCAGAAATGAACATGGTCTCTAGCGACAAAGCCGTTGTTGATCTGGAAAAAATGAACGTCCTTACTAGTGGAAATGTATTTGTCGATATCAACAATGAAACGATGGATATGAAGAGTTTTATTTGAAGTAGTAAGTAATGAAGTGTTGATATGAACAACTGAATTAGCATGGCGGGCCGCGGTGACGTGGAAGTAGTAGAAACGGAGTTGTTGATATGAAAAAGTGAACTGTGGATATGAAGAAGAACGCATCTCCTGAGGATGAATAAAAGTGTAAAGGCAAGGCAAGTTTATTTCTATAGCACATTTCATACACAGTGGCAATTGAAAGTGCTTTACATAAGCAGGAATAAAAGAAAGAAGTATAAAAAATAACAAATAATAAAAATGGTAATAAAATAAATAAGCATAAAAGCAGATCAAATGTGTTATAAAAGAATGAAAAAGAAGAGGAAAACACAATAGTGCGATCTGTCGGACGTAGCACAGTGCTCACTCAGTAAAGGCACAGCTAAACTGATGTGTGTTCAGTCTTGATGTGAACGTGCCTAATGTTGGAGCACATCTGATCATTTGTGGAAGCTGATTCCAGCAGCAGGGGGCGCTGTTAGTAGCTGAAAGCAGATTCACCCTGCTCTGACTGAACTGTTGGAATTTCTAGTTTAGATGATTGTAAAGGTCTGAGTGATCTGTTGGGTTTGTATTCAGTGAGCGTATCTGTAATGTATTGAGCTCCTAGGCCCTTTAGTGATTTACAGAGCAGTAATAATACTTTAAAATCTATTCTGAATGTAACCGGGAGCCAGTGTAAAGACCCGAGGGCAGGCGTGATGTGCTCTGATTTCCTGGTTCTGGTCCGAATCCTGGCCGCAGCGTTCTGGATGAGCTGCAACCGTCTGACTGTCTTTTTGGGAAGGCCTGTGAGGAGGCCGTTACAGTAATCCACCCTGCTGCTGATAAAAGCATGAACAAGTTTCTCTAAGTCTTCACTGGAAATACAGGATCCGATTCCTGCAATGTTTTTGAGATGACAGTATGCTGATTTAGTGAACGCTCTGACATGACTATTGAAACTCAGATCGGACTCCAGAGTCCCAACAAGATTGTTGACCTTATTTTTTGTCGCTTGACCCTTAGAGCCGAGGTACGTATTCACCTTGAGAAGCTCATCTCTGTTCCCAAAGGCAATGATTCAGTTTTCCTTTTGTTGAACTGAAGAAAGTTTGGGCACATCCAACTGTTCATTTGATCAATGCATTTGGGCAGAGGGTGTCAATGGGGCTGTAGTCATTAGGCAGCAAGGCTAGGTAGATGTGAGTGTGATCAGCGTAGCTGTGGTAGGAGATTTGGTTGTTTGTCATTATTTGGCTCAGAGGGAGCATATAAAGGTGCTTATAAACAGGAGAGGTGCCAGAATGGAGCCTTGTGGGACTCCACATGTCATTAGTGTCCACCTCGACCTTTGATCACCTATACCGACATAGTAGCCTCTCCCTTAAAGGTAAGATCTGAACCATTTGAGGACCGTCCCAGACAGGCCAAGCCAGTTTTCCAGCCTATCCAGAAGTATGCTGTGATCGACAGGGTCAAATGGGGCACTGAGATGGAGCAGTACCAGCACTGTTAGTTAGCCTTATTACTAACGATAACAGCTCTGTATAATGTTCAGTAAAAAGTTGGAGAATATGTTGGAGGTCTGTAGATAATGATCGGTAAGACACGTGGAGCACCTTTTAGCGCTATACTCAGATATTCAAAAGACAAAAAGTCACGGAATGACACTCGTTTACACTCGTAGACATCTTTAAACGGGGCAGCGATGGCTCCACCTCTCCTATTGCCCAACCGCCATTGCCTAAAAACTCTGGAGCAGTCAAAATATCTCTTGTAAATGCTAGATCGCTAGCTAACAAGATATTTATTCTGAATGACTTTTTTACCAGCTAACCCTTTTTTCACCTAACCCTGTGCGTGACCGAAACCTGGATGTCTGTTGGTGAGTCAAGCTCATTTTCAAAGGTTTTACCGCTAGACTGTACATGTTTTAATTCTCCAAGGTCTACTGGACGTGGTGGTGGAGTTGCGACATTTTTTCAAAGGCAATGTAATTGTCGGCAGTTGTCGTCTTACGCCTGCTCAAGTTTTGAACTCTGTGTTTTTGAATTGAACCGTATCGATCCTGTGCTTTGTGCACTGATATATCGGCCTCCAAAATAGAACAAAAAGTTTATAAAGGACTTTTGTGACTTTTTGGCTGAAGTTTTGCCAAAATACGATAGGTTATTAATTGTCGGTGATTTGAATATACACGTTTGCTGTCCCTCCAAACCTATGGTTGAAGATTAGTAAAATCTTATCGAGTCTTTTATTTGAGTACAGTTTGTAACCAGCCCTACACATGAGCATGGGCATAAAGTAGATTTGGTATTAACATGTGGTCTACCTGTGAGTAATATTGAGATATGTGATGCAATTTTCTCTGATACAATACATGCCTGTCTCGTTTGAGATGTGTTTTCCTTGTGATCCTAAATTGAGTGTCCCATCTCGCTACCGTCGTACATTTAGTCCTGAAACTACTGTACTGTTCAGCGACGCTTTTAAAAACACTGAGAGGTGCTCGATGTCCCCTCACTGCCTTAATACTGAGGAGTTAATTTGAATGTTCAATTCCACTCGTAAAAACCTATTGGATACTATTGCTCCATTTAGGACTATACCGTCCAAAGCTAAAGTTGAACCTTGGTTTAATGAGGTCACTCGTGCTGTAAGACAGGAGTGCAGGCGAGCTGAGAGACGGCGGAAAAAGGACAGATTGCAGATATATTTGGATATTTTAAAAGAAAGTCTAAGTGAGTACCGAAACACAGTTAGAAATGAAAAGTCTTTCTAACCATTCACATGAGCCTCGTGTTCTTTTTCAAACTATAAATGCGGCTTTAAATCCCTTGCAGCCAACCCATCAGGAGTTTTCTCTTGACGTGTGTGAGCAGTTTTGAACTTATTTTGTTGATAAAATTGTCACCGTGAGATCACATATTTGACTTCCCTCAGTCGATCCAGTCAGCGCTACCATGCGCTCTGCTGTTTTGAAGCAGTATGAGCCTGTATCTCTAGCGTCTTTAAGAGATGTTATTGTCAAGATGAAAGCATCTACTTGTGGTAGCGATGTTGTCCCTGCTCATTTTTTAAAGAGTGTTTTTGAAGCGATTGGTCCGTCAATTCAGACAATTATAAATAGTAGTCTCACTACTGGTGTTGTACCGCCCACTTTTAAACACGCAATAGCTGAACCACCGATCAAAAAGGCAAATTTGGCCAGTTGAGTTCTTGCCAATTTTAGAGCTATATCAAAACTGTCATTCCTTTGTAAAGTTTTAGAGAGGCTAGTATTTTTTACAAGTGCAATCATATTTCGACCTACATGGGTTTCAAGAAGTGTTCCAGTCTGGTTTGAAATCTTGCCATGGCACCGAAAGAGCACTTGTAAAAGTTTTGAATGACTTGTTGTTAGCCATTGACACAGGACATCGCGCTGTTATTTTTCTCCTAGATCTTATAGCTGCTTTTGATACAGTAGACTATGAGATTTTAATTTGTCGTTTAGAGCACCGTGTCGGTATTAAGGGTACTGCCTTGGCATGGTTTCGGTCATATTTACTGGACAGAAGTTTCTCCGTTCGATTAGGGCAGTTTATGTCCTCGTCAGCGCCTCTCTCATGTGGAGTACCTGAAGGTTCCGTTCTTGGACCTATTTTGTTCTCCTTATGTCTGCTTCCGTTAGGGTCGATTTGTAGAAATTGCAGATGATGCACAGCTTTATTTGCCCTTAAAACGGAAAGACGCAGGGTCCGTAACACCATCGTTAGACCGTCTTAAAGATATGAAATGTTGGTTGGCACTAAATTTTTGAATGTGCAATGAAGAAAAGACAGAAGTGGTGGTATTTGGGTCTGGGGGAACTCAGGATTGTTTAAATGTTGGTGTGTTAAATTCTTTCGTGAAAGCTTATGTGAAAAACCAGGGTGTTATTATGGATAGAGACTTGAAACTGGATAAACAGATGAATTGGGTAATTAAAGGTAGCTTTTTCCAGTTGAGGCAACTATCCAAATGACAGTCTTTTTTGTCCTTTAACGACTTTGAAAGGGTAACACATATTTTTATCTCGACTCGACTAGATTACTGTAATGCCCTCTATGTGGGTATCAGCCATACCTCCGTTAGTCGTCTGCAAAGGGTGCAGGATGCTGCTGCACGTTTGCTGACGGGAGCACATTACACCCATACTGGCTTCTCTTCATTGGCTTCCTGTACAGTTTAGGAGACATTTGAAGATTTGAGTTTTGGTGTTTAAACGCCTAAATGGACTAGCACCAAGATAGTCGTCCTCATGTATCCAATTGTACACTCCATCAAGGGCACTTAGATGTACCGATCGGCTACTTTTGGCTGTTCCACGCGCGAGGTTAAAAACCAGGGGGGACCGTGCCTTTGCAGGCGTGGCCCCCAAACTTTGGAATAATTAGCCTCCCCACGTTAGGCAGGCCGCGACCCTTTCTGTTTTGAAATGGAGTCTTAAAAGCCATTTTGACTCTGTAAATGCCAAGGACACTTTTTCTCAAAGTTGTGTACACTTGTGTTTTTTGTTATAAACTAAAATTAATTTGTTAGAATTTGTATGTAAATTTCTGTTGTAAACTTATAATATGCAGTAATGCAAAACAGAGAAATGTGCACCCTTGAAATTAAGTTGTTTAAAAGAAAGAGTTGCTATTGGAGCATACCAGATCACATGTTTTGAGTTACGTGAAGTGCGAGACCATTGCATTATGGGTGAAACTGACATGGTGGAAGAAAGAAGTCAACGATAAAGCATGAGAGAGAGTTCATTCATCTGCATGGTCTAAGAGGGCGCACACGGTAATCTATGTTTTAATTCTTTTAGATTTATGTATATTGTTGTAATATGTGAGTTTACATGAACGATGTTGTGTGTAGAGACTGATGTTACTGGATTCAGAGTTGTCGCACATGTTCATATGCATATCAGCGGACATTTAAGTGAGAGACTGTGAAAAGGACTGAGAAATGCATATTTTAAATGTTATATGTTTTATTTCTTGTAGTTTTCACGGTGTCTACTGCAAACAGAGAGAGACAGAGAGAAAAACAAATAAAGAGCAAAGACATCAGTATGAAGCGTGGCTATCATTTTATTTAGACCAGTGCAGCTACAGTGAAAACGTAACGCCAGCAAAGCTGACAGCTTCGAGTGTGGAACGGTGCCAGTCGGATTTCCAGAGAAAGAGATCGCGAGGGCTTCGCGTGCAGAACTGACGTCGTCGGATTGACAGAGAGGGAGATCGCGAGAGCATCGCGTGCAGAGCAGACGTCGTTGGTTTGACAGAGAGGGAGATCGCGAGAGCATCGCGTGCAGAGCAGACGTCGAATCGGCAGAGGAGGCGAGATCGCGGGAGTTTCGAGCGGTAAAGGACGTCACGATCGCCTGAGCAGAGATCGCGTCAGAGCAGAGGCTTGCCATTGCACAGCTGTTAAGCTGAGGAAGTACTGCGAACTAACCTCAAGAGGGCGACAGTCATCCAAGTAAAATACAGCCTTGCAAGTATCCTTTTCACAGGCTTTAGAGTACAGTGTTTATAACATTGAAGATATTTGACTGTGCTATCTTTACATTTCTATGAACATTCAAAAAAAAAGGAACACTTGACTGTTGTTTATGCTTTACCAGTGACATTGTTGTGAATGTTTCTATGGTTATTTTTGATTTAATAGTTAAGTACAGTCAGTTAGGTAACAGTTAAGTAAGCCTATACTAAAGTGTTATGCTGTAATATTTACAATGTCAGTCCATGGAGAAAAATCACAATGTGGTGAATCAAGTGAGCAAATTGAGATAATTCAAGCAGAGTTAACTAGGTTAAATGAACAATTAGAATCTCAAACAAATAATGCAGAAAGGGAAAGATTAGAGTCACTCATAGGTGAAATACATCATAAGATACAGGCACTTCAAACAGCAATGATAGAACCCACTGCTGCCATTTCAAGAAGAGATGAAACCAGGAAATCCTCACGGGAGAGAAACTTAACCCCAAAATGCTGGAGCTTAAGCAGCATGAAGTTTTTCAAAATGAGAGGAAATTTATCAAGCTGTACGAAAGATGGAAAGAACAAGTTAAAGCTACACGTACCAAACTTAAGGGTGAGTGCTCTGACCAAGACTTAAGTGACTTGATGGATAGTGTAGAAGGTATGGTAGCTCAAGTAAAAACTGCGTATGAGCTTATAAGATCTCAATCAGTTCCTTCTACTGGGGTTAGAAGAAAAATGGATTCCTGTATAGCAGTAACAGCAGATATGATGGGGCTTATGAATGTGCGTATGAGTGAAGTGGGTCAAGAGGAATTTGATGATTATGCAGAAAATGCAAGAATTCACATGGTGCTTGACAAAGAGTATGCTCAGTCAATATTTTCAAACACAAGCTCCAAGTCTGTTTGTAGTCACCATTCAAGCTGCTCATCAGCTCAGCAAAGCATCACTGCAAAAAAAGCCGAGTGTGCCGCTCAGTTGGCTGCAAAGCAAGCAGAGATGAAAATGGAGGAGGCTATTGCTACTCAAAGGCTAGAACTTAAAAGACTGGAGAATGAAAGAGATATTCAAATTATAGCTGCGAAGCTCAAGGTATATTCTGAAGCTGACTCGGGTGAGTCCAGTAGTGAAAGTAGAGCAGCAAGCATTGAGGTAGCCAATTGTCCTCCAGCATCTTCTAAGAAAATTAAAGAAGAACAGTCATGTAAAACAGATAACAAGAAACAGACAAGCCATACAAGTGCTGAAGCATCAGTAGTACAAGCCTTGCATAACACAATAGTTCTCAGCAAACTTCCTACACCTGAGCCCTCAGTTTTCTCAGGGGATCCACTCAAGTTCTTAGAGTGGAGAACAAGTTTCAAGGCATTAATTGAACAGCGATGTACAAATCCAGCAGATAAATTGTTGTACCTTCAGAAATATGTCAGTGGAGAAGCACAATCTGTATTGGAAGGAAGTTTCTATAGAAAGGACGATGAAGCTTATGATCAAGCATGGAAAGCACTGAATTCGCGATATGGCCATCCATTTGTGATTCAGTGTGCGTTTAGAGAAAAACTGAATAACTGGCCCAAGATTGGTTCAAGAGAGTCTGTTAAATTGAGACAATTCAGTGATTTTCTCACAGCATGCAGTAATGCTATGCCACACATAAAGGACTACAGGTGTTGAATGACTGTGAAGAAAATCGAAAACTGCTACAAAAACTCCCTGATTGGCTGACGTCTCGTTGGAATCGGCATGTGACAATGCAGCTGAAACAGTTAGAGGAATATCCCACTTTCAAGGAGTTTGCTGAATTCATGGCACAGGAAGCAGAAATAGCATGCAACCCTGTAACATCCTTTCATGCACTGAAGCTCTCTGAAGAAAAACCATCTAGAGAAGTCAAGCGCTCAAAGGCTAATGCATTCATCACTAATGTAAAAGCATCAGATAAGTCAAGAATTGTGTCAAAATCATACAGTGTTGGAGTAAGCAACTCAGTCGATGCAAACAGACCCAATAAAGTCATCACTGCGCCTTCATGTTTAAACCCAGTCACTTGCAGGTGTTGTGGAGAAAGTCACTCCATCCACAAATGTCAAACGTTCACCAGTAAGTCTGTGGAGGACAAGAGAAAGTTCATATTAGACAATAACCTATGCTTTGGATGTCTTAGGAGAGGACACAATTCGAAGGATTGCAGAAACAAAGCTACTTGTAGTATATGCAAGAAACGTCATCCAACACCACTTCACGAAGACCGCCCTTGTTCAGCAGTAACAGTTTCGCAAACTATGCAAGCAGATCAAAGCACATCTTCCCTTTCCTGTTGCGTAGACAGTGGTGATGGTGGGAGTACATCAATGATAGTGCCTGTATGGATTTCTTCAACTTCCACTCCTGATAGAGAGACCTTAGTTTACGCTCTTTTAGATACGCAGAGCAGCAACACCTTTGTAGACCAAGAGTTATGTGAGAGGATGGGGGCAATTTCAGAGCCAGTAAAGTTAAAGCTTACCACAATGATGGGAAAAGATTCCATTGTTCAAAGTGAAAGAGTTTGTGGGCTCAGAGTTAGGGGGTTTAGCTCCCATGGCCTAATCAGTTTGCCACCTGCCTATACCAGAGACTTCATTCCACTTGAACTTTCCCACATTCCTACTCCTGAAACCGCTAGAAGATGGAGTCATTTGAATAAAATTGCTCAGGAAATTCCAACGCTGTTAAACTGTAAGGTCGGACTCTTGATAGGTTATGATTGCTCAAGAGCCTTGGCACCACGACAAGTTATCACAGGAGGAGATGAAGAACCGTTTGCCATCCGGACCGACTTGGGTTGGAGCATAGTTGGCAGTTCACCACAGATTGCAATGTCCACTGAAGTTACAGGTCTGTGCCATCGTGTTGCTGTTAAGGAACTCCCAATACTGACACCTACATCAGTAATCAGAGCCCTTGAATCAGACTTTAGAGATACAAGTCCAGGGGAAAGGAGCATATCTCAAGATGATATACAGTTCACTCAACTTCTAAATGAGAAGATTAATCAGAACTCAGAGGGACACCTTGAAATGCCTCTCCCTTTTAAGACACGCCCACAGTTACCTGAAAATAAGCAGCTGGCTTTGGTGCGACTGAAGCGTTTGAAAGGAAGATTCGAGAAAGACACCAAGTTCAAGGATGATTATGTTAAATTCATGGAAGGTGTCATTAAGGATGGTGATGCAGAGAGAGCTGAGCACCAACCCAAGACAGGAAATGTCTGGTATATTCCTCACCAGGGGGTATATCACCCAAGAAAACCAGAGAAGATCAGAGTTGTGTTTGACTGCTCCGCCAAATATGGTGGCACCGCATTGAATGATCACTTGCTAACAGGACCAGATCTGACTAATGGGTTAACAGGAGTACTCAGCAGGTTCCGGAAGTATCCGATCACAATTATCTGTGATGTGGAAAGAATGTTTCATAGGTTCCATGTAAGCCAGGAGGACAGAGATTACTTGCGCTTCCTGTGGTGGGAAAATGGCGATACAAGATCAGAGCCAAAGGAGTATCGCATGAAAGTCCACCTTTTTGGAGCAGCATCCTCTCCTGGCTGTGCAAATTATGGAATGAAGTATCTTGCATGGAAAAATGAAAGGGAGTATCCTGCAGCAGCCAGTTTCATCAAAAGTAATTTCTACGTTGATGATGGGCTCATTAGTGTGGAAAATGTCGAAACGGCTATAAAACTGGTCGAAGAAGCCCGAAATGTGTGTGCAAAGGGGAAATTGCGTCTACACAAGTTCATTTCGAACAACAAAAAGGTAATGGAGTCTATCCCTGTCAGTGAACAAGCCAGCGGAGCTCAGGAAGTGGAGCTTAGTTCGAATGAACTCCCAGATCAGACTGTGTTGGGAGTAAAGTGGAGTGTAGCTAATGACACATTCTCATTTAAAGTAGCCCTGGATGAGAAACCAGCAACAAGGCGAGGAATTCTCTCAACTGTAGCATCAGTGTTTGATCCGTTAGGCTTCCTGGCTCCTGTCCTTCTGTTAGGAAAGAAAGTACTACAGGAAATGTGCCTAAAGGGCATTGAATGGGATGACCCAATCCCCAAAGAGTTAATGCCGCAATGGAGTAGCTGGCTAAATGAATTGAACAACCTGCACAATCTCCAGATTGCAAGATGTTTTGCTCCTGAACATCTAGGAACAGTTCAGAGGACCGAACTCCATCACTTTTCAGATGCGAGTAGTCATGGCTATGGTCAGTGCTCATATATCCGAATGCTGAGTGAAGATAGAGTGCACTGTTCTTTTGTCATTGGCAAAGCAAGGGTCGCACCCACCAAAATTGTGACCATACCCAGGCTTGAGTTAACAGCTGCAGTGATCTCTTCTGCAGTCAGTAGCATGTTAAAGGAGGAGCTGGAGCTCAAAATTGACCAAGAATATTTCTGGACCGACTCAAAGGTAGTCTTAGGCTACATTAACAATGAAGCCCGTAGATTTCATGTTTTCGTAGCGAATGGAGTCCAAAGAATTAGAGAGACGACTAACCCTGCGCAGTGGCACTACATAAACACGGAACAAAATCCTGCAGATCACGCGTCCAGGGGCCTCAAGGTGTCAGAGCTGATCACTTCAAATTGGCTCAAAGGACCTGCATTTCTCTGGGAAAGAGAAATTGTTACCACAAACACAACTCACGAGCTTCTGGTTGGTGATCCCGAAATCAGGACAACGCAAGTGCTACAAACAGATGTAGCAAATGAAGATGATCATTTTCTGGAGAGGTTTAGTCGGTTTTCGAAATGGCACACTGCAATAAAAGTTGTTGCTCGTATCCAGTAACTAGCTAGAGACAAAACAGCTAAACCCATAAATGTTGAACACATGAGGAATGCAAGCATCATGCTCATAAAATTGGCACAAAGAGATGCCTTCAAAGATGAAATACAAATACTGAGGCATAATAAATTGCCACATAGACATCCGTTGTTCCAACTTGACCCAGTGCTTCAAGATGGTGTTCTTAGGGTGGGAGGGCGATTAAAGAAAGCTTCCTTACCTCTTGATTTGAAACACCCAGCAGTCCTTCCAAGAGATAGCGTGGTCACCCGTCTCATCATCAAGTACTGTCATGAGAAGACTCAGCACCAAGGCAGAGGACAGACCCTTAATGAACTGAGAGCTAATGGTTACTGGGTTGTTGGTGGCAGCAAAGTTGTGGCGAACCACATTAAACAGTGCGTTTTATGTAGAAGAGCTCGCAGACCAACAGAGACGCAGATGATGGCAGATCTTCCTGCTAACCGTGTTGACCCCTCTCCACCATTCTCATACAGTGGGATGGATTGCTTTGGCCCGTTTCTCTGTAAGCAAGGACGGAAAGAGCTTAAGAGGTACGGTCTTATATTCACCTGTTTCTCTTCAAGAGCAATCCACATAGAGATGCTGGAAGATCTCACCACAGATGCCTTTATAAATGCCTTGCGATGCTTCATAGCAATTCGTGGAGCTGTAAGAGAAATCAGATCAGATCAAGGGACAAATTTTGTCGGGGCGAAAAACGAGCTGACAAAGGCTTTGAAAGAATTGGACAAAGAGAGATTGACTGCTTACCTATCCCAAAAGCAATGTGACTTCGTTTTGAATGTACCTGATGCCAGTCACATGGGAGGAGTTTGGGAAAGGCAGATCAGGACTATTAGAAATGTTCTAAACTCTGTTCTTCTCCAGAGTGTAGGAAGACTGGATGATGCTTCTTTGAGAACTTTCCTTTATGAAGCCATGTCAATCATAAATAGTCGCCCACTCACCACAGATACGATCAGTGATCCCAAGGGGCTAGAGCCGCTTACCCCAAACCATTTACTCACTATGAAATCCTCTGTCCCTTTGCCTCCACCTGGGAAATTTGCACCAGAAGACCTGTATGCGAGGAAAAGGTGGCGAAGAGTACAATATCTGACACAGCAATTTTGGAGTAGATGGAGGACGGAATACCTGGCAAACATCACCCTTAGACAACGGTGGCACTCTCCAAGACGAAACATAAAGATTGGAGATATTGTCATTGTCAAAGAGGAAGAGCTTCCCCGAAATGAATGGAGACTTGGAAAAGTCGTTGATGTTTGTGCAGATGAAGACGAACTGGTGCGAAAGGCCAAAATTCAAATAGGAAATAGAAAGTTAGGGGAAAAGGGTCAACGACTGACCAATCCGTCAATTCTTGAACGTCCCATTCATAAACTGGTGGTACTTGTAGAGAAAAAGTAAATCTGAAGTAACATCTAATCTTGAGTTTTAAAAATGTCACAAGTTTAACTAGTAGTCTTGAACCACAAGTCAGAGAGATATTGTTCTTATATTTAGTTTGTGAAATTCCGCAATTTATTTAAACATTTACGTAAAGTTCATCATAAATTACAGTAATTTGGTGGGAGTGTAAATGCCACGGACACTTTTTCTCAAAGTTGTGTACACTTGTGTTTTTTGTTATAAACTAAAATTAATTTGTTAGAATTTGTATGTAAATTTCTGTTGTAAACTTATAATATGCAGTAATGCAAAACAGAGAAATGTGCACCCTTGAAATTGAGTTGTTTAAAAGAAAGAGTTGCTATTGGAGCATACCAGATCACATGTTTTGAGTTACGTGAAGTGCGAGACCATTGCATTATGGGTGAAACTGACATGGTGGAAGAAAGAAGTCAACGATAAAGCATGAGAGAGAGTTCATTCATCTGCATGGTCTAAGAGGGCGCACACGGTAATCTATGTTTTAATTCTTTTAGATTTATGTATATTGTTGTAATATGTGAGTTTACATGAACGATGTTGTGTGTAGAGACTGATGTTACTGGATTCAGAGTTGTCGCACATGTTCATATGCATATCAGCAGACATTTAAGTGAGAGACTGTGAAAAGGACTGAGAAATGCATATTTTAAATGTTATATGTTTTATTTCTTGTAGTTTTCACGGTGTCTACTGCAAACAGAGAGAGACAGAGAGAAAAACAAATAAAGAGCAAAGACATCAGTATGAAGCGTGGCTATCATTTTATTTAGACCAGTGCAGCTACAGACTCTTTGGCTTTTACTACCATATGAGAGTCCTGTGTCTGTTGAATTTGTCCTTTGTTTTAAATGGTGTACGTGTGTGCAGCACTTTGGTAAGCACTTGTTGTTTTTAAAAAGCGCTTTATGAATAAACTTTGACTTGACTTGACTTGACTATCGGCTCTGCGAACAGTCCAAAAGTCAAAGTTTGAAGGAGCCGTTTCGTTCAGAAGTGCTGCGCTTCAGCCGAGTTTGATTTGAAAGCATGAAATGAAGGCAATTTGTGCCGATCAAATCATTGACTAAAAGCGACTTATTGTTGAGCGATGGGATGTTTAAAAGTGCTCACTGAACCGTTTTAGCTGTTTTGGCTACAGTAGCGTCAGATTTCCATTCAATGGACACCAGATTTGAGTGATTTGCTGTACGGCCTGAAGAAGTGTTGGGTTTTCCGTCACGTAATACAACACATGTATGCGTAGAGAAAGGTACAGGCACACTGGGTTCCTGCTATTCCTATGTAAACATCTGATAAAGACAGCGTTATCTAAGCAGGCACCCGAGACGCATCACGGAGAGCTGTTGCGTTCACCAGCTGAAGACGGTGCGTTGTTGTTGTTCGGGCCCTGGCCGTGGGGCAAAAGTCGGAGGGCTCTTCCAGGTGGGCTCAGAGATAGTTGGAGTAGTAAGTAGCATGTGTTTTTGAAGTGGATTGAGGATCGTGATCCGTCTCCTGATGGATTATACGCTCAGATGTACGCTTTGTTTGGCGAGCAACAGCGGAGTCCTTTGTGCGGTTTGAGCTGTTTAAGAGGACGTAAAGAAACGTTTGAGCGGTTGATGGGAATGCAGTAATTTGACAGGTGTAACATGGAAAAAAGGAGGTCATCATGAACGATTTAGTTTGAAGTTGGAGTTAAATATATACAGAGAAAGCTGCAGGAAATATGGTAACGTTAACGTTGGCTCCCTTACATGCGAAGCGAAGTCCGTTTGCGTCCCGTATTAGTGAAATGTGTTGTTTTAAATGATTGACGTACGTGAATTATCGATGTTTTGAGCAGTGATGAGAAGCGAATTGGTAAAATAAGAGTTAAAACGGACAAGAAATGTGTGAATTTATGTAAGAATAATAATGATAATCATAATAATAAAGGGAAAAAAGAGAAACGTGTAGGATAATTATGATAGTGTAATGTGATATTTAATTAGGAGAAACGTGTGTAAAAGTAGGAAGTTCAAGCCGAATGGTAAAATGCGTCATAAATGCATTGATAAGTCAGTGTTTAAAGGTAAAAGTAATGAAAAGGTGAAGAAAAGGAGGCATTTCTGAATTGATTTAGTGTTATGTATTTGTACAGTTAATAAAAGAAGAAAATTAAAAAAAAATAATTTTATATATATATATATATATATATATATATATATATATATATATGTATATGTGTGTATCTATATATATATATATATATATATATATATATATATATATATATATATATATATATATATATATATATATATATATATATATTTATTTATTTATTTATTTATGTATTTATATATATATGTATATGTTGAGAAGTTGTGTTCCTAAAATGCAGACTGCTAGTGTCACACCCCTGTTCAGATAATGGTTCACTCCAATGTCCACTCACTCGACCTCCAGCCAATCAGGACTGCCTCAAGGGCTTTATTAAGTGCACCTGTGCTCACAGTTTGCCTGTTTCTGGCTGCACATGGCTGAACTGTGCTGAGGACTGAATTAGATTTCCTTTGTTTTCCTGTGTGTGCGTATTTGAGCATGTAAGTGGCTTTTGTATGATTTAAGTTGAGTTGAGTGCTCATATGTGGACCATATTTTGTGTTTAGAGATGTGTTGTGTTGGTAGACTGAAGCGTTGCATTTGTGTTATTTCCTTAATGATTACTGACACATTGTATTTGTGTTATTCCCTTGCAGAAAAGCAGTCATGCACACTCACACACAGACCTTTTACCTTGAGGTCAAATTGTTGATGCTAATAAATGCAACTAAATGGAGTGACTAAACTGGACCTCTGTTGTTACTGACAGCACCAGTGGCTTCAAGCTAGCTGGCAAAATGCTTCTCCTAACTTCTTTTCTATATATATTAGTTTATTAATGTATGAATTTATGTATTGATTAATTATATGTGTATATGTATGTATATATTTATTTATGTGCTCATTAGTTGATTTCTGGATTAATTGGGCTTTACTTGAAACGACGTGAAGATTGTGTGAACCCGCATGTGCGCGCAGGTATTAATGTGTTTTATGAGTAGACGAGTGATGATGATGATGATGATGATGATGATGATGATGATGATGGAGTTTTCCAAAAGAAATAAGCGCTGATAATATATATATACAGGTGTATATTTAGAAATGGAAAAGAAATGAAATATTGATAAATGAATTAATATGTAGTGGAATTGGGAATGAAATGTAGACAAGAGTGCAGACAGAAGCGAGATGGTACCGTCGTGTAGAGCGGGGCGAGGTGGTTTGCAGATCGGAGTCGCCAACGCTGTGAGCCGAACGCACCTGTTGGTGATGATGAAGCGCTGACGCAGGTCCGGTTAATCCAGGCCTCAGGTGTTGCTCATGAGGATCGGAGCTGCGGGAAGGTAGATGTGCGTGTGTATCTCTGAGTCTCTCTCTTTCTCACCAGGCGCAGTGTCGGTGAGACGTGATGTGGGTTAAACAGCAAGGCGGTTGTGAATAAAACGCGCGTGTTTGAACGGATCAATAGTTTAGCGCGACTTTATGAAGGAGACGCGTCGCCCGTGTGTTGTCTTTGACGCAGCGTTCGGCGGAGCTCGTGGTTCATATGTGGAAAGAGCCGCGCGTTGGTTGACTGTGCGGGCAGCGAGAAACGATCGGAGGAGCGCGGGTGATAGTTAATGAAAGCGTTTGGTTTATTGATTGTGAGAGAATGAGCAAAGGAAATCCGCAATAGAGGTGTCGTGGCCATCACTGGCGGGCGCTATGTGTAGGTGGCCTATATAAAGAGCAAGAGCCATGCACCGTAGAGTGAGTGAGTGAGTTTGTTTGGTGTGTGTGTGTGTGTGTGTGTGTGTGTTAAAGTATTTGCGATGCAGCTCCACTGCGAGTATGAGTTGAAGTCGGAGAGCAGATGATATTCGCGCGCGTTAAGCGGAAGGGCGGTGGAAACGCGGCGGTTGACGGATTGGGATTTGAAGCTGACGGAGGACGCGGGAGACGGAGATGAAGAGGAATCCGTAGTGAAACGATGAGCCGACGAGAAGCGGACTCGGAGGCGGCGAGTGGATGTTGAAAGCACGAGTAAGAGAAGAAATAGTTTGTGTTTTGTGATTGAATGCAGCACATGCGGCTAATAAAGAGTGACGGACGCATCCTGATTTGTTTGGGTGAAGAGTTTGTTTTATTGAGAGAGAGAGAGAGAGTGTGAGAGTGTGTGTGTGTGTGTGTGGCGAAATGGCGTTGAAGGTTTTCTAGAGGTGTAAAACAGTAAAGGTGTTGTAGATATATCGGTAACCATACTGTGGTGTGTAATTCTTGAAAAAGAAATGTTTGTTTGTTTATGACACGGTGCGTCGTGACCGACATGTGCAAGAGAATTGATGTGGTGTTTGTGCTTTATATCTATTTTATAGGTGCACACACACACACACACACACACACACACACACACACACACACACACACACATACACGTACATTTGTACAGTCAATTATAAGTGATTGGAAAGGAAGAGGACAAGTTTGTATAAGAGAAAGAAATGGTGCTGTTACTTGAAGCTAGGCAGTGAGATGAGTGAATGTTTTTGATATGAGTGGAAGAGGTGACATGTTTAATACGAGCTCCTGTGAGTGGAGTTAAATATGAACGTGAGAGTATTGTGTTTGAGGAGTTTGTATGTATGTATGTGTATATATATATATATATATATATATATATATATATATATATATATATATATATATATATATATATATTTATTGTAGTATAGAAAGGTAATAGTGTGATGTAATTGCAATAGAATGGTATGTTAGTGTTATGCATATGTGGTTACATCTTTATATGCGATTTATATTTGGAGGTGGATTATTTGATATGTATTGATTATGTATGTATGCATGAGTGTGTATGTATATATATGTGTGTGTATGTATATTCTATATATATATATATATATATATATATATATATATAATATATATATTATAGTACAGAAACGTATTGGTATGATGTAATAGAATAGTATGTATGTTAGTGTTATGCATGTGTAGTTACATCCTTATATGTGATGTTTGTTTGGAGGTGGGCTATTTGATATGGATAGGTTATGTATGTATGTATGTATATATATGTGTGTATATATATATATATATATGTATGTATATATATGTATGTATATATATGTGTGTATATATGTATATATATATATATATATATATATATATATATATAATATATATATATATATATATATATATATATATGTGTATTTATTTATTTATTTATTTATGTATGTTTCATTTTCTTTGTGTTGTTTTTTGTGAAGGTGTTAAGTAGAAAAGAACAGAACGCATGTTTTTGCTTTGTTTTTGGTGATGGGGACACAAGTGTGCTTCTGGTGTAATATGTATGGGTAGTTGGGCACAGAGGGTTTGGAATTGTTGTCATGTGAAAGTGGAAAGATTGTGGAAAGTAAAAGGCTGTGAGTGCTTTGACAATATCGTTGGAGAGTTTTGATGATTAGAAGCGAGAAAAGACAAGAAATGTAGAAGGAGAAGAATTACACAGAGTGTCTCCCAAGGATATGTGGAGGAACAGAGAAGCTGGAAGAAAAGTTCCAAAGTAAAAGAAAAGAGAGTGTGTGAGTGGGTGGGTGTGTGCGCGAAGCGCACACACACACACACACACACATCTACTCACGCACTCACCCAAACAGAGGAGAATCAAAGAGAAAAGTGGAAAAAGAAGAGAAAGAAAGAGGAACAATCAAAGAAAAACAACCCCTTCCCAATCCGGCAGCATCCCTCGCCCCCTCGCCCCTTGTTCGTGTAAGTCCCGGTTCGGAGAAGTCGAACGTCTTGACACTCGAACGTCTTCACATGTTCACAACTTCAAAAGTTACAGGTTGTGAGTGCTTTGACAACTCTCTCTCTGTGGGCCTCTGGAATTGTCAATCTGCTGTTAACAAGGCAGATTAGATTACCTCCATAGCCACTCATTCTGACTATAATCTCATGGCTCTGAGACCTGGTTGAGACCGGAAGACACTGCTACACATGCAGGTCTTTCTACTAATTTCTCTCTTTCCCACACTGCTCGTCAGACAGGGAGAGGGGGTGGGACTGGACTACTGATTTCCAAAGAATGGAAATTCACTCAGAGACCGTCCCTGGCAAAAATCAGCTCCTTTGAATTCCATGCAGTCCCCATTATCCACCCCTTCCGCATAAATGTGGTTGTCATCTACCGCCCACCGGGTACATTAGGTCACTTCTTGGATGAACTGGATGTTCTTCTCTCATCTTTTTCTGATTACGACACTCCCTTGTTGGTGCTAGGTGACTTCAACATCCACATTGAAAGACTTCAAGCTGCTGACTTCCAGACTCTGCTTGCATCTTTCGACCTCAAAAGAGCACCTACTTCTGCTACTCACAAATCAGGTAATCAGCTAGACCTTATTTACACTCGACATTGCCTCGCTGATCAAACACTAGTAACTCCACTACAAACATGGGATCATTTCCTTCTCTCTCTCAACATCCACATTACTCCTGAGCCGCCACACACTCCAACTGTAGTTGCCTTTCGCAGAAACCTACGCTCTCTCTCACCCAATAGACTATCCACCATTGTTTCTAACTCTCTTCCTCCATCTTGCAAACTCTCTGCACTTGATACGAACAGTGCCACTGATACACTCTGCTCCACGCTAGCCTCATGTCTAGACAGACTATGTCGTCTCACATCCAGGCCAGCCCGGGCCAGTCCTCCTGCACCCTGGCTCTCCGATGTTCTCCGTGAGCATCGCTCAAAACTTGGGGCTGCTGAGAGAATTTGGCGAAAAAGTAAAAATCCTGAACAGCTCATAACATACCAAACTCTTCTGTCTTCTTTCTCGACTGAGGTTACTTCTGCAAAGCAGACGTACTTCCGTCAGAAAGTCAACAGTGCCACCAATCCTCGCTTGCTTTTTAAAACATTTTCCTCCCTCCTTCACCCTCCTCCTCCACCAGCATCCTCCACACTCACCACTGATGACTTTGCTACATTCTTCTGCACCAAAACTGCAAAAATCAGCGCTCAATTTGCTGCACCTACAACAAACACGCAAGATACACCACCAACACCACACACACACACACTCACCTCTTTTTCCCAGCTCTCCGAGTCTGAGGTGTCCAATCTCGTGCTATCAAGCCAAGAAACCACCCGTCCGCTTGATCCCATTCCCTCTCATCTCTTGCAAGCCATTTCTCCTGCAGTCATACCAACACTGACTCGCATAATGAACACATCTCTTGACTCTGGTCTATTCCCTACTTCATTTAAGCAGGCTAGGGTAACCCCACTGCTAAAGAAACCCAACCTGGATCAAACGCTACTTGAAAACTACCGAGCGGTATCCCTGCTTCCATTCATGGGCAAGATTTTGGAGGAAGTAGTGTTCAATCAAGTCCTGGACTTTCTTACTCAAAACAACCACATGGACAACAAGCAATCCGGCTTTAAGAAAGGCCACTCAACCGAGACTGCCCTGCTCTCGGTCGTGGAGGATCTCAGACTGGCTAAAGCAGACTCTAAATCATCTGTCCTCATCTTGCTGGATTTATCAGCTGCTTTTGACACTGTAAAGCACCAGATCCTGCTATCTACGCTGGAGTCACTGGGCGTCGCAGGCACTGTTATTCAATGGTTCAGTTCTTACCTCTCGGACAGGTCATTGAGGGTGTCGTGGAGGGGAGAGGTGTCCAACCTACAGCATCTAAACACTGGGGTACCTCAGGGCTCTGTTCTTGGGCCACTTCTCTTCTCCATCTACACGACATCCTTAGGACCAGTCATCCAGAAACATGGATTTTCCTACCACTGCTATGCTGATGATACCCAGCCATACCTCTCTTTTCTCCCTGATGATCCCTCGGTTCCAGCTCGCATTTCAGCCTGCCTGTCAGACATTTTACTCTGGATGAAAGATCATCATCTTCAGCTTAACCTTGCGAAAACGGAAATGCTTGAAGTTTCTGCCAACCCGACTCTTCACCATCACTTTTCAATCCAGATGGACGGGGCAACCATTACTGCATCCAAAATGGTAAAAAGCCTCGGAGTAACGATTGATGACCAACTGAACTTCTCTGAGCACATTTCTAGAACTGCTCGATCTTGCAGATTCGCACTCTATAACATCAGAAAGGTCCGACTCTTATCTGAACATACAGCTCAACTCATTGTTCAAGCTCTCCAAACTGGACTATTGCAACTCTCTGCTAGCCGGGCTTCCAGCTAATTCTATCAAACCTCTTCAGCTGCTTCAGAACGCAGCAGCACGAGTGGTCTTTGATGAACCCAAAAGAGCACATGTCACTCCGCTACTCACCCGTTTGCACTGGCTGCCAGTTGCTGCTGGCATCATATTCAAAGCTCTGATGTTTGCTTACAAAGCGACCTCTGGCTTTGCTTCTTAGTATCTGCTCTCACTTCTGCAGATGTATGTGCCCTCCAGAAACTTGCGTTCTGTGAATGAACGTCGCCTCGTGGTTCCATCCCGAAGAGGGAAGAAATCACTTTCCCGAACTCTCACATTCAATCTGCCCAGTTGGTGGAATGAACTCCCTAACTACATCAGAACAGCAGAGTCACTTGCTGTCTTCAAGAAACGACTAAAAACTCAACTGTTTAGTCTCCACTTTCCATCGCAGTCTTAACTGCCTCTCTGGCTATACCACTAACCGTACTGTCTCTCTCTCTCTCTCTCTCTGTCTCTCTCTCTCAAAAAAAAAAAAAAAAAAACACATTACTAATGCTTTGCTTCTTAGACTTTACACACCTGAAACTTGTCTATAGCGCTTGTTCACTGCTGCTCTTATAGTTGTGTAAGTTGCTTCCTTGTCCTCATTTGTAAGTCGCTTTGGATAAAAGCGTCTGCTAAATGACTAAATGTAAATGTCAATTGTTGAAGGCTTGGGCCGGGGTTTGTGGAGTTTATCCTGTAAGAGAGTTTGGATGATTAGAAGCGAGAAAGGACAAGCAATGTAGAAGAAAAGCAGAAGAATTACCCTGTGTGTGTGTGTGCACGTGGGTGCGTGTGTCTGTGTGTGTGTGTGTGTGTGTGTGTGTGTCTGTGAAGATGTGATGTGTTGTGTTGTTTTAGCTTGAACATAGTAAAGGGTAGTAAATTAGTAGACTGCAGAAGGGTTGATTTGAATAGTACTATATTGAACAGTTCCAGTGTTGAGGAAGATGAAGCAGAATTGAGAACAAGAACAGCGTAGATGAAGGATTTGATTCAGGTGGTTATTTTCCTTCAGCTTTGTGTTGATTGTTGATGTCGTGGTACTTTTAGTCTGACAGTAGCATTTAGTGAGAGGTTTAATGGGGTGAATAGAGTAAGAGATTGGAGAATAGTGGGGGATTTTTCAGTCCTGTGGACGGGGTGAAAGTTGATCCGTTTTGTGCCATTATTACTGGTGTTAGGGGGAGAGCGGATGTGCAAGTGGTGTTTTCCAGAGCAACACGTTTTGTTAGTGAAGTGGACGAATATAGTTTGAATGACGTGTTGCTCTGTGAATGAGCATTTATCAGTGAATATTTGCATTGATATTTGTGAAAGAACGAAAAGTAAAGGAATGTTTGGGGGTATCGAAAGGAGGCGTTGATGAGAGTGTTTAAATTAGCAGGCGTGACAGAGGTGAATGTTGTAATGACGATGAATGTTTTTTTGACCGTGTGGTGAGAAATGATATGCATGCCATGTTGATTTAATAAAAAAGGCCACGTGATTGGCTGCATCGGATTCCTTTGGTGAAGCTGGCAGCCGTGGCAACGGTCATATCAATATATATTTGTATGCGACGGTACGGCAAGCCGTTTTGACTTGTATATTCATTGTCAGGATATGTGTTGTCGATATGAACAATTGAGTTGTTGATATCCTAAAAGGCAATCGTTGATAGCAATATTAGATTTGGAGTAGTAAGAAGGTTAATTGTCGATATGAAGAATTGATATGTTGTTAGGAATAAAAAAGAAAAGAGCTATTCTGGCAAGCCGCTTTGACTTGTTGTTGCTTAACCGGATGTGAATTGTTTTTGTCAAGAATGAAATTGTCGATATGAAGAATCCAAATGGTTGATAGGAGCGAGTGAATTGTTCATATCCAGAATGCGAAGTGTTGATATGAGGAGTTGCATTTCCACTAGTAACAGTGTTAATCCCTGATACGAAGCGTTCGGTTTGACTAGTGACAAAGTCGATTGTTGATACGAGGAAGTGAATTTGAAGTAGTAAGAATTGCAGGCGTTGATATCTGTCATTGTGTTTAGAGTAGTTAGACGTGAGCGTAGGCTGGCGTCGAAATGTAATTGCGGATATGAAGAATGGATTTGTAAAAAAAAAAAAGTCAATTTGACATGAGAAACGGAGTTGTTCCTTGTAAAAGCATTTCTTTTTGATACGAGTTGTCGTATGGAGACCAGTGCAAATGTCTATCGTTGATATGAACGATTGAATTGTTGCTAGTAAAAATGTCCATTTTGGTGGAAATGTTAATTGTTGATATCCGCAATTCTGTTTCAACGCGTTACACGTGTTATTTGTGATATGTAAAAATGTATGGGTGATATGGAGCATTGGGGAAGTTATCGACGATATGTAAAATGAGGAATTGGACTAGTAACGAGGAGAAACGATCAGAAATGAACATGGTCGTTGTTGATCTGGAAAAAATGAACGTCCTTACTAGTGGAAATGTATTTGTCGATATGAACAATGAAACGATGGATATGAAGAGTTTTATTTGAAGTAGTAAGAAATGAAGTGTTGATATGAACAACTGAATTAGCATGGCGGGCCGCGGTGACGTTGTTGATATGAAAAAGTGAAATGTGGATATGAAGAAGAGCGTATCTCCTGAGGATGAATAAAAGCGTACAGGCAAGGCAAGTTTATTTCTATAGCACATTTCATTCACAGTGGCAATTGAAATTGCTTTACATAAACAGGAATAAAAGAAACAAGTATAAGAACAATAACAACAAATAATAAAAATGGTAAAAAAATGTAATAAAATAAACGAGCATAAAAGCAGATCAAATGTGTTATAAAAGAATGAAAAAGAAGAGAAAAACACAATAGTGCGATCTGTCGGACGTAGCCCAGTGCTCATTCAGTAAAGGCACAGCTAAACAGATGCGTGTTCAGTCTTGATGTGAACGTGCCTAATGTTGGAGCACATCTGATCATTTCTGGAAGCTGATTGCAGCAGCAGGGGGCGCTGTTAGTAGCTGAAAGCCGATTCACCCTGCTCTGACTGAACTGACTGAGTTTCTAGTTTATTTGATCGTAAAGGTCCGAGTGATCTGTTAGGTTTGTATTCAGGGAGCATATCTGTAATGTCTTGAGCTCCTAGGCCCTTTAGTGATTTCTAGAGCAGTACTAATACTTGAAAATCTATTCTGAATGTAACCGGGAGCCAGTGTAAAGACCCGAGGACAGGCGTGATGTGCTCTGATTTCCTGGTTCTGGTCCGAATCCTGGCCGCAGCATTCTGGATGAGCTGCAACCGTCTTACTGTCTTTTTGGGAAGGCCCGTGAGGAGGCCGTTAGAGTAATCCACCCTGCTGCTGATAAAAGCATGAAGAAGTTTCTCTGAGTCTTCATTGGAAACACAGCATCCGATTCCTGCAATGTTTTTGAGATGACATGACTATTGAAAGTCAGAACTGACTCCAGAGTCCCACCAAGATTGTTGAGCTTATTTTTTGTAGTTTGACCCTTAGAGCCAAGGTACGCATTCACCTTGAGCACCTCATCTCTGTTCCCAAACGCGATCACTTCAGTTTTCCCTTTGTTGAACTGAAGAAAGTTTGGGCACATCCAACTGTTCATTTGATCAATGCATTTGGGCAGAGGGTGTCAATGGGGCTGTAGTCATTAGGCAGCAAGGCTAGGTAGATGTGAGTGTCATGAGCGTAGCTGTGGTAGGAGATTTGGTTCTTTGTCATTATTTGGCTCAGAGGGAGCATATAAAGGTTAAACAGGAGAGGTGCCAGAATGGAGCCTTGTGGGACTCCACACGTCACGGGTGTCCACCTCGACCTATGGTCACCTATACCGACGTAGTAACCTCTCCCTTCGAGGTAAGATCTGAACCATTTGAGGACCGTCCCAGACAGGCCAACCCAGTTTTCCAGCCTATCCAGAAGCATGCCGTGATCGACAGGGTCAAACGCGGCACTGAGATGGAGCAGTACCAGCACTGTTAGTTTGCCTGAATCTGTATTTAGGCGGATGTCATTGATTATCTTTATAAGGGCGCTCTCCGTACTGTGATGTGATTTGAGATGGGCCCGTAATCGCTCAATAGGGCGTTAATCAGGTCGCTGTTCTTCAAGAGGGGTTTAACAAGTGCAGTTTTAAGGGAGTTGGGAAAAATCCCCGAGAGAAGTGAAGCGTTCAGCACTTTTAGAAGATCCATTTCTAAACAGGTCAACAGCGTTTTGAAGAACGATGCGGGGAGCGTGTCGAGACTGCAGGTTGGTGTTTTCATAACTTGCACGATCTCTTCTAAGATTGTACGCTTAATTGCCATGAAATGGGACATAATGTCTGATTTGTTAAGTTGTGGTTGAGCTAGTCTGACTCGGACGCAACTCGGCTGATGGGATGAGCTGATTGCCTTTCTGATATTATCGATCTTGTCAGTGAAGAAGCGAGCAAACTCATTACATCTGCTTTCAGAGAGGAGCTCACTGGGAATCTGACTGGGGGGGGGGGGGTTGTGAGTCTATCTATCGTTGCGAAGAGTTTACGAGCGTTATTTACGTTGCTGTTTATAAGGCTTGATAAGAAAGTCTGCCTAGCGGTGCTAAGTTCCATATTAAAAGCACGAAGACTGTCTTTATAGATATCATAATGGACTACTAGTTTGGTCTTTCTCCACATGCGCTCAGCTTTTCATCATTTGTACTCTGGGTGACCTTGTCCAAGATCCCCTTTCGCCCGCTATTCATCTTCTTGGCCTTAACAGGAGCAACGTCGTCCATGACGTTTTTCACTTTTAGAGTTCAACAAATCGAGGAGAGACGCGGCAGAGTCTGCAGATATGCTCGGTGCTAGCGATACGGCCTTCATAAACTGCTCGTCGGTGTTCCCATTAATGCATCTGTTTCTGACAGAGACGGATCTGTCTTTAACAGCCGGAGTGATCAATATGTGAAAGAAAATAGAGAAATGATCGGATAGCGCAACGTCCTTAACGACAGTCGATGAAATGTGTAAAGCCTTAGTTATAAGTAGATGAAGAGTGTTGAAGACGGTCATGGGTTCTTTTGCAGCGTTTATTTGTGGATTATCAATGTGAACGTTCAAATCCCCAGCAATGGTAAAATAGTGAAATTCAGAGGTCACTAACGATAAGAGCTGTGTAAAACGGTCAGTAAAAGTGTGAGAATATGTTGGAGGTCTGTAGATAATGATGGGTAAGACACGTGGAGCACCTTTTAGCGCTTTACTCAGATATTGAAAAGACAAAAAGTCACCGAACGACACTCGTTTACACTCGTAGACATCTTTAAACTGGGCAGCGATGCCTCCACCTCTCCTATCGGCTCTGCAAAGACTCCAAAAGTCAAAGTTTGAAGGAGCCGTTTCGTTCAGAAGTGCTGCGCTTCAGCCGAGT
>NC_079458.1:41770333-41782833 GCF_903798145.1 Danio aesculapii
TGTGTGTCTCTCTGAGTCTCTCTCCCCAGTGGCAGTGTCGGTGAGACGTGATGTGGGTTAAATAGCAAGGTGATTGTGAATAAAAGGTGCGTGTTTGAACGGATTAATAGTTTAGCGCGACTTTATGAAGGAGACGCGTCGCCCGTGTGTTGTCTTTCCCGCAGTGTTCGGCGGAGCTCGTGGTTCATATGTGGAAAGAGCGAGAAACGATTGGAGGAGCGTGGGTGATAGTGAACGAAAGTGTTTGGTTTATTGATTGTGAGAGAATGAGCAAAGGAAATCCGCAATAGAGCCGTCGTGGCCATCACTGGCGGGCGCTATGTGTAGGTGGCCTATATAAAGAGCAAGAGCCATGCATCGTAGAGTGAGTGAGTGAGTTTGGTGTGTGTGTGCGTGTGTGTGTGTGTGTGTGTGTTAGTTAAAGTATTTGCGCTGCAGCTCCTCTGCGAGTATGAGTTGAAGTGTGCGCGAGGCGCTTGTTGTGTGTCGGAGAGCAGATGATATTCGCGCGCGTTAAGCGGAAGGGCGGTGGAAGCGCGGCGGTTGACGGATTAGGATTTGAAGCTGACGGAGGACGCGGGAGACGGAGATGAAGAGGAATCCGTAGTGAAACGATGAGCCGACGAGAAGCGGACTTGGAGGCGGCGAGTCGATGTTGAAAGCACTAGTAAGAGAAGAACTAGTTTGTGTTTTGTGATTGAATGCAGCACATGCGGCTAATAAAGAGTGATGGACGCATCCTGATTCGTTTGGGTGAAGAGTTTGTTTTATTGAGAGAGAGAGAGAGAGAGAGAGAGAGAGAGTGTGTGTGTGTGTGTGTGTCGGAATGGCGTTGAAGGTTTTCTAGAGGTGTAAAACAGTAAATGTGTTGTAGATCTATCGGTAACCATACGGTGGTGTGTAATTATTGAAAAAGAAATGTTTGTTTGTTCATGACACGGTGCGTCGTGACCGACATGTGCAAGAGAATTGATGCGGTGTTTGTGTTTATATCTGTTTTTATAGGCGCGCACACATACACGCGTACATTTGTACAGTCAATTAGAAGTGATTGGAAAGGAAGAGGATAAAGTTTGTATAAGAGAAAGAAACGGTGCTGTTACTTGAGGCGAGGCAGTGAGATGAGTGAATGTTTTTGATTTGAGTGGAAGAGGTGACATGTTTAATACGAGCTTCTGTGAGTGGAGTTAAATATGAACGTGATAGTATTGTGTTTGAGGAGTTTGTATGTATGCATGTATATAGAGATATATATATATATATATATATATATATATATATATATATATATATATATATATATAGAGAGAGAGAGAGAGAGAGAGAGAGAGAGAGAGAGAGAGAGAGAGAGAGAGAGAGAGAGAGAGAGAGAGATACATACATATATATATATATATATATATATATATATATATATATATATATATATATATATATATATAATTATTAATATGTATATATTTATTTATTGTAGTATAGAAACGTAGTAGTGTGATGTAATAGAAGTAGAATGGTATGTTAGTGTTATGCATGTGTGGTTACATGTTTATATGCGATTTATGTTTGGAGGTGGATTATTGGATATGTATTGATTATGTGTATGTATGTATGTATGTATGTATGTATGTATGTATGTATGTATGTATGTATATATATATATATTATAGTACAGAAACGTATTGGTATGATGTAATAGAATAGTATGTATGTTAGTGTTATTCATGTGTAGTTACATCTTTATATGTGATGTTTGTTAGGAGGTGGACTATTTGATATGGATTGGTTATGTATGTGTATATATATATATATATATATATATTTATGTATGTTTTATTTTTCTTTGTGTTGTTTTTGTGAAGTTGTTAAGTTGAAAAGAACAGAACGCATGTGTTTGCTTTGTATTTGGTGATGGGGACACAAGTGTGCTTGTGGTGTAATATGTATGGGTATTTGGGCACTGATGGTTTGGAGTTGTTGTAATGTGAAAGTGGAAAGATTGTGGAAAGTAACAGGTTGTGAGTGCTTTGACAATATCGTTTGAGTGTTTGGATGATTAGAAGCGAGAAAAGACAAGAAATGTAGAAGGAGAAGAATTACACAGAGTGTCTCCGAAGGATCTGTGGAGGAACAGAAAAGTTGGAAGAAAAGTTTCAAAGTAAAAGCAAAGAGAGTGAGTGGGTGGGTGTGGGTGTGTGCGCGAAGCGCACACACTCACACCTACTCACGCACTCACCCAAACAGAGGAGAATCAAAGAGAAAAGAGAGAAAAAAGCGAAAAGAAAAGAAAGAAAGAGGAACAATCAAAGCAAAACAACCGCTCCCCAATCCGGCAGCATCCCGCGCCCCGTGCCCCTGTTCGTGTAAGTCCCGGTTCGGAGAAGTCGAACGTCTTGACACTCGAACGTCTTCACATGTTCACAACTTCAAAAGTTACAGGTTGTGAGTGCTTTGACAACTCTCTCTCTCTGTGGGCCTCTGGAATTGTCAATCTGCTGTTAACAAGGCAGATTTGATTACCTCCATAGCCACTCATTCTGACTATAATCTCATGGCTCTGAGACCTGGTTGAGACCGGAGGACACTGCTACACATGCAGGTCTTTCTACTAATTTCTCTCTTTCCCACACTGCTCGTCAGACAGGGTGAGGGGGTGGGACTGGACTACTGATTTGCAAAGAATGGAAATGCACTCAGAGACCGTCCCTGCCAAAAATCAGCTCCTTTGAATTCCATGCAGTCACCATTATCCACCCCTTCCGCATAAATGTGGTTGTCATCTACTGCCCACCGGGTACATTAGGTCACTTCTTAGATGAACTGGATGTTCTTCTCTCATCTTTTTCTGATTATGACACTCCCTTGTTGGTACTAGGTGACTTGAACATCCACATTGAAAGACCTCAAGCTGCTGACTTCCAGACTCTGCTTGCCTCTTTTGACCTCAAAAGAGCACCTACTTCTGCCACTCACAAATCAGGTAATCAGCTAGACCTTATTTACACTCGACATTGCCTCGCTGACCAAACACTAGTAACTCAACTACAAACATGGGATCATTTCCTTCTGTCCCTCTCTCAACATCCACATTACTCCTGAGCCGCCACACACTCCAACTCTAGTTGCCTTTCGCAGAAACCTACGCTCTCTCTCACCCAATAGACTATCCACCATTGTTTCAAACTCTGTTCCTCCATCTTGCAAACTCTCTGCACTTGATACGAACAGTGCCACTGATACACTGTGCTCCACGCTAGCATCATGTCTAGACAGACTATGTCCTCTCCCATCAGGCCAGCCCGGGCCAGTCCTCCTGCACCCTGGCTCTCTGATGTTCTCCGTGAGCATCGCTCAAAACTTGGGGCTGCTGAGAGAATTTGGCGAAAAAGTAAAAATGCTGAACATCTCATAACATACCAAACTCTTCTGTCTTATTTCTCGACTGAGGTTACTTCTGCAAAGCAGACATACTTCCGTCAGAAAGTCAACAGTGCCACCAATCCTCGCTTACTTTTGAAAACATTTTCCTCCCTCCTCTATCCTCCTCCTTTACCAGCATCCTCCACACTCACTACTGATGACTTTGCTACATTCTTCTGCACCAAAACTGCAAAAATCAGTGCTCGATTTGCTGCACCTACAACAAACACGCAAGATACACCACCAACACCACACACACACACTCACCTCTTTTTCCCAGCTCTCCGAGTCTGAGGTGTCCAATCTCGTGCTATCAAGCCAAGGAACCATCTGTCCGCTTGATCCCATTCCCTCTCATCTCTTGCAAGCCATTTCTCCTGCAGTCATACCAACACTGACTCACATAATTAACACATCTCTTGACTCTGGTCTGTTCCCTACTTCGTTTAAGCAGGCTAGGGTAACCCCACTGCTAAAGAAACCCAACCTGGATCAAACGCTACTTGAAAACTACCGAGCGGTATCCCTGCTTCCATTCATGGGCAAGATTTTGGAGGAAGTAGTGTTCAATCAAGTCCTGGACTTTCTTACTCAAAACAACCTCATGGACAACAAGCAATCCGGCTTTAAGAAAGGCCACTCAACCGAGACTGCCCTGCTCTCGGTCGTGGAGGATCTCAGACTGGCTAAAGCAGACTGGAAATCATCTGTCCTCGTCTTGCTGGATTTATCAGCTGCTTTTGACACTGTAAAGCACCAGATCCTGCTATCTACGCTTGAGTCACTGGGCGTCGCAGGCACTGTCATTCAATGGTTCAGTTCTTACCTCTCGGACAGGTCATTCAGGGTGTCGTGGAGGGGAGAGGTGTCCAACCTACAGCATCTAAACACTGGGGTACCTCAGGGCTCTGTACCTCTCTTTTCACCCTGATGATCCCTCGGTTCCAGCTCCTATTTCAGCCTGCCTGTCAGACATTTCACACTGGATGAAAGATCATCATCTTCAGCTTAACCTCGTAAAAACGGAAATGCTTGAAGTTTCTGCCAACCCGACTCTACACCGTAACTTTTCAATCCAGATGGACGGGGCAACCATCACTGCATCCAAAATGGTAAAAAGCCTCGGAGTAACGATTGATGAGCAACTGAACTTCTCTGAGCATATTTCTAGAACTGCTGGATCTTGCAGATTCGCACTCTATAACATGAGAAAGGTCCGACCCTTCCTTTCTGAACGTACAGCTCAACTTATTGTTCAAGCTCTCCAAAGTGGACTATTGCAACTCTCTGCTAGCCGGGCTTCCAGCTAATTCTATCAAACCTCTTCAGCTGCTTCAGAACGCAGCAGCACACGAGTGGTCTTTGATGAACCCAAAAGAGCACATGTCACTCCGCTACTCACCCGTTTGCACTGGCTGCCAGTTGCTGCTGGCATCAAATTCAAAGCTCTGATGTTTGCTTACAAAGCGACCTCTGGCTTTGCTCTTCGTATCTGCTCTCACTTCTGCAGATATATGTGCCCTCCAGAAACTTGCGTTCTGTGAATGAACGTCGCCTCGTGGTTCCATCCCTAAGAGGGAAGAAATCACTTTCCCGAACTCTCGCATTCAATCTGGCCAGTTGGTGGAATGAACTCCCTAACCACATCAGAACAGCCGAGTCACTTGCTGTCTTCAAGAAACGACTAAAAACTCAATTATTTAGTCTCCACTTTCCTTCCTAATCTGTAACTGCCTCTCGGGCTATACCACTAACCGTACTCTCTCTCTCTCTCTCTCTCTCTCTCTCTCTCTCTCTCTCTCTAAAAAAAAAAAAAATGTACTAATGCTTTGCTTCTTAGACTTAACACACCTGAAACTTGTCTATAGCACTTGTTCACTGCTGCTCTTATAGTTGTGTAAATTGTTGAAGGCTTGGGCCGGGGTTTGTGGAGTTTATCCTGTAAGAGAGTTTGGATGATTAGAAGCGAGAAAGGACAAGCAATGTAGAAGAAAAGGAGAAGAATTACCCTGAGTATGTGTGTGTGTGTGTGTGTGTGTGTGTGTGTGTGTGTGTGTGTGTGAAGATGTGATGTGATGTGTTGTTTTAGCTTGAACATAATAAAAGGGTAGTAAATTAGTAGACTGCAGAAGGGTTGATTTGAATAGTACTTTATTGAACAGTTCCAGTGTTGAGGAAGATGAAGTAGAATTGAGAATAAGAACAGCGTAGATGAAGGATTTGATTCAGGTGGTTATTTTCCTTCAGCTATGTGTTGATTGTTAATGTCATGGTACTTTTAGTCTGACAGTAGCATGTAGTGAGAGGTTTAATGGGGTGAATAGAGTAAGCGATTGGAGAATAGTGTGTGTTTTTTCTGTCCTGTGGACGGGGTGAAAGTTGATCCGTTTTGTGCCATTATTACTGGTGTTAGGGGGAGAGCGGTGTGCAAGTGGTGTTTTCCAGAGCAACACGTTTTGTTAGTGAAGTGGACGAATATAGTTTGAATGACGTGTTGCTCTGTGAATGAGCATTTATCAGTGAATATTTGCATTGACATTTGTGAATGAACGAAAAGTAAAGGAATGTTTGGGGGTATTGAAAGGAGGGTGAGAGTGAATGAGAGTGTTTACATTAGCAGGCGTGACAGAGGTGAATGTTGTAATGACGATGAAGGTTTTTTTGACAGAGTGTGATGAGAAATGATCTGCATGCCATGTTGATTTAATAAAAAAGGCCACGTGATTGGCTGCATCGGATTCCTTTGGTGAAGCTGGCAGCTGTGGCAACGGTCACATCAGTATATATTTGTATGTGACGGTACGGCAAGCCGTTTTGACTTTTATTCATTGTCGGGATATGTGTTGTCGATATGAACAATTGAGTTGTTGATATCCAAAAAGGCAATCGTTGATAGCAATATTAGATTTGGAGTAGTAAGAAGGTTAATTGTCGATTATGAAGAATCCAAATGGTTGATACGAGCGAGTGAATTGTTCACATCCAGAATGCGAAGTGTTGATATCAGGAGTTGCATTTCCACCAGTAACAGTGTTAATCCCTGATACGAAGCATTCGGTTTGACTAGTGACAATGTCGATTGTTGATACGAGGAAGTGAATTTGAAGTAGTAAGAATTGTAGGCGTTGATATCTGTCATTGTGTTTAGAGTAGTTAGACGTGAGCGTAGGCTGGCGTCGAAATGTAATTGCGGATATGAAGAATGGATTTGTAAAAAAAAAAAAAGTCAATTTGACATGAGAAACGGAGTTGTTCCTTGTAAAAGCATTTGTTTTTGATACGAGTTGTCGTATGGAGACCAGTGCAAATGTCTATCGTTGATATGAACAATTGAATTGTTGCTAGTAAAAATGTCCATTTTGGCTGAAATGTTAATTGTTGATATCCGCAGTTCTGTTTCAACGCGTTACACGTGTTATTTGTGATGTGTAAAAATGTATGGGTGATATGGAACATTGGGGAAGTCATTGACGATATGTAAAATGAGGAATTGGACTAGTAACGAGGAGAAATGATCAGAAATGAACATGGTCTCTAGCGACAAAGCCGTTGTTGATCTGGAAAAAATGAACGTCCTTACTAGTGGAAATGTATTTGTCGATATCAACAATGAAACGATGGATATGAAGAGTTTTATTTGAAGTAGTAAGAAATGAAGCGTTGATATGAACAACTGAATTAGCATGGCGGGCCGCGGTGACGTGGAAGTAGTAGAAACGGAGTTGTTGATATGAAAAAGTGAACTGTGGATATGAAGAACGCATCTCCTGAGGATGAATAAAAGTGTACAGGCAAGGCAAGTTTATTTCTATAGCACATTTCATACACAGTGGCAATTGAAAGTGCTTTACATAAACAGGAATAAAAGAAACGAGTATAAAAAATAATAACAAATAATAAAAATGATTAAAAAATGTAATAAAATAAAGAAGCATAAAAGCAGATCAAATGTGTTATAAAAGAATGAAAAAGAAGAGAAAAACACAATAGTGCGATCTGTCGGACGCAGCGCAGTGCTCATTCAGTAAAGGCACAGCTAAACAGATGTGTGTTCAGTCTTGATGTGAACGTGCCTAATGTTGGAGCACATCTGATCATTTCTGGAAGCTGAGTCTCTCTATCGTAGCAAAGAGTGTACGAGCGTTATTTACGTTGCTGCTTGAAAAGAAAGTCTGTCTAGCGGTGCTTAGTTCCATATTAAAAGCACGAAGACTGTCTTTATAGATATCATATTGGATTACTAGTTTGGTCTTTCTCCACATACGCTCAGCTTTTCATCATTTGTAGTCTCGGTGACCTTGTCCAAGATCCCTTTTGCCTGCTAGTCATCTTCTTGGCTTTTAGAGTTAAACAAATCAAGGAGAGAAGCGGCAGAGTCTGCAGATATGCTCGGTGCTAGCGATACGGCCTTCATAAACTGCTCGTCTGTGTTCTCATGTATGCATCTGTTTCTGACAGAGACGGATCTGTCTTTAATAGCTGGAGTGATCCGGAGTGAGCCGGGACAAAAGTGTGTCCATGATTGTGCATGGGTCCTTGAACATGCCGAGTCGGATCAAAAGTGTTGAAGACGATCATGGGTTCTTTTGCAGCGTTGATTTGTGGATTATCAATGTGAGCGTTCAAATCCCCAGCAATGGTAAAATAGTGAAATTCAGAGGTCACTAACGATAAGAGCTCTGTAAAATGGTCAGTAAAAGTGTGAGAATATGTTGGAGGTCTGTAGATAATGATCGGTAAGACACGTGGAGCACCTTTTAGCGCTATACTCAGATATTTAAAAGACAAAAAGTCACGGAATGACACTCGTTTACACTCGTAGACATCTTTAAACGGGGCAGCGATGCCTCCACCTCTCCTATTGCCCAATAGCCGTTGGCTAAAAACTCTGGAGCAGTCAAAATATCTCTTGTAAATGCTAGATCGCTAGCTAACAAGATATTTATTCTGAATGACTTTTTTACCACCTAACCCTTTTTTCACCTAACCCTGTGCGTGACCGAAACCTGGATGTCTGTTGGTGAGTCAAGCTCATTTTCAGAGGTTTTACCGCTAGACTGTACATGTTTTAATTCTCCAAGGTCTACTGGACGTGGTGGTGGAGTTGCGACATTTTTTCAAAGGCAATTTAATTGTCGGCAGTTGTCGTCTTACGCCTGCTCAAGTTTTGAACTCTGTGTTTTTGAATTGAACCGTATCGATCCTGTGCTTTGTGCACTGATATATCGGCCTCCAAAATAGAACAAAAAGTTTATAAAGGACTTTTGTGACTTTTTGGCTGAAGTTTTGCCAAAATACGATAGGTTATTAATTGTCGGTGATTTGAATATACACGTTTGCTGTCCCTCCAAACCTATGGTTGAAGATTTTTTAAATCTTATCGAGTCTTTTAATTGAGTACAGTTTGTAACCAGCCCTACACATGAGCATGGGCATACAGTAGATTTGGTATTAACATGTGGTCTACCTGTGAGTAATATTGAGATATGTGATGCAATTTTCTCTGATCACGCGCCTGTATCGTTTGAGATGTGTTTTCCTTGTGATCCTAAATTGAGTGTCCCATCTCGCTACCGTCGTACATTTAGTCCTGAAACTACTGTACTGTTTAGCGATGCTAAAAAAAACACTGAGAGGTGCTCAATGTCCCCTCACTGCCTTAATACTGAGGAGTTAATTTGAATGTTCAATTCCACTCGTAAAAACCTATTGGATACTATTGCTCCATTTAGGACTATACCGTCCAAAGCTAAAGTTGAACCTTGGTTTAATGAGGTCACTCGTGCTGTAAGACAGGAGTGCAGGCGAGCTGAGAGACGGTGGAAAAAGGACAGATTGCAGATATCTTTGGATATTTTAAAAGAAAGTCTAAGTGAGTACCGAAACACAGTTAGAAATGAAAAGTGTTTCTAACCATTCACATAAGCCTCGTGTTCTTTTTCAAACTATAAATGCGGCTTTAAATCCCTTGCAGCCAACCCATCAGGAGTTTTCTCTTGACGCGTGTGAGCAGTTTTGAACTTATTTTGTTGATAAAATTGTGACCGTGAGATCAGATATTTGACTTCCCTCAGTCGATCCAGTCACCGCTACCATGCGCTCTGCTGTTTTGAAGCAGTTTGAGCCTGTATCTCTAGCGTCTTTAAGAGATGTTATTGTCAAGATGAAAGCATCTACTTGTGGTACCGATGTTGTCCCTGCTCATTTTTTAAAGTGTGTTTTTGAATCGATTGGTCCTTCAATTCAGACAATTATAAATAGCAGTCTCACTACTGGTGTTGTACCGCACAGTTTTAAACACGCAATAGTCAAAAAGGCAAATTTGGCCAGTTGAGTTCTTGCCAATTTTAGACCTATATCAAAAGTGCCATTCCTTTGTAAAGTTTTAGAGAGGCTAGTATTTTTTACAAGCGCAATCATATTTCGACCTACATGGGTTTCAAGAAGTGTTCCAGTCTGGTTTGAAATCTTGCCATAGCACCGAAAGAACACTTGTAAAAGTTTTGAATGACTTGTTGTTAGCCACCGACACAGGACATGGCGCTGTTCTTTTGCTCTTAGATCTTACAGCTGCTTTTGATACAGTAGACCGTGAGATTTTAATTTGTCGTTTAGAGCACCGTGTCGGTATTAAGGGTACTACCTTGAAATGGTTTCGGTCATATTTACTGGACAGAAGTTTCTCCGTTCGATTAGGGGAGTTTATGTCCTCGTCAGCGCCTCTCTCATGTGGAGTACCTGAAGGTTCCGTTCTTGGACCTATTCTGTTCTCCTTATATCTGCTTCCGTTAGGGTCGATTTGTAGAAAGTATGGGATTTCATCTTTATGCAGATGATGCCCTCAAAACGGAAAGACGCAGGGTCCATAACACCATCGTTAGACCGTCTTAAAGATATGAAATGTTGGTTGGCACTAAATTTTTGAATGTGCAATGAAGAAAAGACAGAAGTGGTGGTATTTGGGTCCGGGAGAACTCAGGATTGTTTGGATCTTAGTGGGTTAAATTCTTTCGTGAAAGCTAATGTAAAAAAGCTGGGTGTTATTGTGGATAGTGACTTGAAACTGGATAAACAGATGAATTGGGTAATTAAAGGTAGCTTTTTCCAGTTGAGGCAACTATCCAAATGACAGTCTTTTTTGTCCTTTAACGACTTTGAAAGAGTAACACATATTTTTATCTCGACTCGACTAGATTACTGTAATGCCCTCTATGTGGGTATCAGCCATACCTCCGTTACTCGTCTGCAGAGGGTTCAGAATGCCGCTGCACATTTGGTGACGGGAGCACATTACACCCATACTGGCTTCTCTTCATTGGCTCCCTGTACAGTTTAGGAGACATTTGAAGATTTGAGTTTTGGTGTTTAAACGCCTAAATGGACTAGCACCAAGATAGTCGTCCTCATGAATCCAATTGTACACTCCATCAAGGGCACTTAGATGTACCGATCGGCTACTTTTGGCTGTTCCACGCGCGAGGTTAAAAACCAGGGGGGACCGTGCCTTTGCAGGGGTGGCCCCCAAACTTTGGAATAATTAGCCTCCCCACGTTAGGCAGGCTGTGACCCTTTCTGTTTTGAAATGGAGTCTTAAAAGCCATTTTGACTCTTTGGCTTTTACTACCATATGAGAGTCCTGTGTCTGTTGAATTTGTCCTTTGTTTTAAATGGTGTACGTGTGTGCAGCACTTTGATAAGCACTTGTTGTTTTTAAAAAGCGCTTTATAAATAAACTTTGACTTGACTTGACTATCGGCTCTGCGAACAGTCCAAAAGTCAAAGTTTGAAGGAGCCGTTTCGTTCAGAACTGCTGCGCTTCAGCCGAGTTTGATTTGAAAGCATGAAATGAAGGCAATTTGTGCCGATCAAATCATTGACTAAAAGTGACTTATTGTTGAGCGATGGGATGTTTAAAAGTGCTCACTGAACCGTTTTAGCTGTTTTGGCTACAGTAGCGTCAGATTTACGTTTAATGGACACCAGATTTGAGTGATTTGCTGTACGGCCTGAAGAAGTGTTGGGTTTTCCGTCACGTAATACAACACATGTATGTGTAGAGAAAGCTACAGGCACACTGGGTTCCTGCTATTCCTCTGTAAACATCTGATAAAGACAGCGTTATCTAAGCAGGCACCCGAGACGCATCACGGAGAGCTGTTGCGTTCACCAGCTGAAGACGGTGCGTTGTTGTTGGGGCCCTGGCGGTGGGGCAAAAGTCGGTGGGCTTCTCATGGTGGGCTCCGAGGTGGTTGGAGCAGTAAGTAGCATGTGTTTTTGAAGTGGATTGAGGATCGTGATCCGTCTCCTGATGGATTATACGCTCAGATGTACGCTTTGTTTGGTGAGCAACAGCGGAGTCCTTTGTGCGGTTTGAGCTGTTTAAGAGGACGTAAAGAAACGTTTGAGCGGTTGATAGGAATGCAGTGACTCGACAGGTGTAACATGGAAAAAAGGAGGTCATCATGAACGATTTAGTATGAAGAAATCTGCAGGCACTATGGTAACGTTAACGCTGGCTCCCTTATATGCGAAGCGAAGTCCGTTTGCGTCCATTAATAGTGAAATGTGTTGTTTTAAATAATTGATGTGCGTTAATTATCGATGTTTTGAGCAGTGATGAGAAGCGAATTAGTAAAAAGGCTCTTCTCTTGGTTCGTGGAGCTCTTTTGACGTGCGCTCTTTGTTTTTCTGTTGGAGTTGAGTCTTTCGTCGTTTTGAGGTTGTTGCGAGTGGATGTTGTCTTTGAAGTGGGCTAGTAATAATAGTTTGGGTTGAAGCGCGTCTATTTGTAGGAGTGCAAATCTGCAGGCGTCATCTTCTCTCGGGTGTGTTTGTATTGAGCCGTGTGTGTGTGTCTGATGTTGAATTTAGTGAAAAGTCAATGGTGAACGTTCGAAGGGCAGGCTCTGAGCCCTGGATCACGACGGTGCCGTTGCGGTGTAAGTTTAGAGATGAAAAAAGCAGCGTGCCGTGATGGGCTGTTTTGAGTGTAAAAGAGCAGGTCGATGATGAGTTTACCGTGCTCGTAGTCTGCAAAGGGCATTTGAGGTCTCTCCTTGATGCGCCCGCATGCATGCCGCAGT
>NC_079458.1:41787833-41792551 GCF_903798145.1 Danio aesculapii
CAAGGACAAGAAATGTAGAAGAAAAGGACAAGAATTACCCTGAGTGTTTCCCAAGGATGTGTGGAGGAACAGACAAGTTGGAAGAAAAGTTCCAAAGTAAAAGAAAAGAGAGTGTGTGAGTGTGGGTGTGTGCGCGAAGCGCACACACTCACACCTACTCACGCACTCACCGAAACAGAGGAGAATCAAAGAGAAAAGAGGAAAAAGAAAGAAAGAGGAACAATCAAAGAGAAAATAGGAAAAAGCCAAAAGAACAGAAAAAGGAACAATCAAAGAAAAACAACCGCTCCCCAATCCGGCAGCATCCCTCGCCCCCTCGCCCTTGTTCGTGTAAGTCCCGGTTCGGAGAAGTCGAACGTCTTGACACTCGAACGTCTTCACATGTTCACAACTTCAAAAGTTACAGGTTGTGAGTGCTTTGACAACTCTCTCTCTCTCTGTGGGCCTCTGGAATTGTCAATCTGCTGTTAACAAGGCAGATTTGATTACCTCCATAGCCACTCATTCTGACTATAATCTCATGGCTCTGAGACCTGGTTGAGACCGGAGGACACTGCTACACATGCAGCTCTTTCTACTAATTTCTCTCTTTCCCACACTGCTCGTCAGACAGGGAGAGGGGGTGGGACTGGACTACTGATTTCCAAAGAATGGAAATTCACTCAGAGACCGTCCCTGGCAAAAATCAGCTCCTTTGAATTCCATGCAGTCACCATTATCCACCCCTTCCGCATAAATGTGGTTGTCATCTACTGCCCACCGGGTACATTAGGTCACTTCTTAGATGAACTGGATGTTCTTCTCTCATCTTTTTCTGATTATGACACTCCCTTGTTGGTGCTAGGTGACTTGAACATCCACATTGAAAGACCTCAAGCTGCTGACTTCCAGACTCTGCTTGCCTCTTTTGACCTCAAAAGAGCACCTACTTCTACTACTTACAAATCAGGTAATCAGCTAGACCTTATTTACACTCGACATTGCCTCGCTGACCAAACACTAGTAACTCAACTACAAACATGGGATCATTTCCTTCTGTCCCTCTCTCAACATCCACATTACTCCTGAGCCGCCACACACTCCAACTCTAGTTGCCTTTCGCAGAAACCTACGCTCTCTCTCACCCAATAGACTATCCACCATTGTTTCAAACTCTGTTCCTCCATCTTGCAAACTCTCTGCACTTGATACGAACAGTGCCACTGATACACTGTGCTCCACGCTAGCATCATGTCTAGACAGACTATGTCCTCTCCCATCAGGCCAGCCCGGGCCAGTCCTCCTGCACCCTGGCTCTCTGATGTTCTCCGTGAGCATCGCTCAAAACTTGGGGCTGCTGAGAGAATTTGGCGAAAAAGTAAAAATGCTGAACATCTCATAACATACCAAACTCTTCTGTCTTATTTCTCGACTGAGGTTACTTCTGCAAAGCAGACATACTTCCGTCAGAAAGTCAACAGTGCCACCAATCCTCGCTTACTTTTGAAAACATTTTCCTCCCTCCTCTATCCTCCTCCTTTACCAGCATCCTCCACACTCACTACTGATGACTTTGCTACATTCTTCTGCACCAAAACTGCAAAAATCAGTGCTCGATTTGCTGCACCTACAACAAACACGCAAGATACACCACCAACACCACACACACTCACCTCTTTTTCCCAGCTCTCCGAGTCTGAGGTGTCCAATCTCGTGCTATCAAGCCAAGGAACCATCCGTCCGCTTGATCCCATTCCCTCTCATCTCTTGCAAGCCATTTCTCCTGCAGTCATACCAACACTGACTCACATAATTAACACATCTCTTGACTCTGGTCTGTTCCCTACTTCGTTTAAGCAGGCTAGGGTAACCCCACTGCTAAAGAAACCCAACCTGGATCAAACGCTACTTGAAAACTACCGAGCGGTATCCCTGCTTCCATTCATGGGCAAGATTTTGGAGGAAGTAGTGTTCAATCAAGTCCTGGACTTTCTTACTCAAAACAACCTCATGGACAACAAGCAATCCGGCTTTAAGAAAGGCCACTCAACCGAGACTGCCCTGCTCTCGGTCGTGGAGGATCTCAGACTGGCTAAAGCGGACTCTAAATCATCTGTCCTCATCTTGCTGGATTTATCAGCTGCTTTTGACACTGTAAAGCACCAGATCCTGCTATCTACGCTGGAGTCACTGGGCGTCGCAGGCACTGTTATTCAATGGTTCAGTTCCTACCTCTCGGACAGGTCATTCAGGGTGTCGTGGAGGGGAGAGGTGTCCAACCTACAGCATCTAAACACTGGGGTACCTCAGGGCTCTGTTATTGGGCCACTTCTTTTCTCCATCTACACGGCATCTTTAGGAAGAGTCATCCAGAAACATGGATTTTCCTACCACTGCTATGCTGATGATACCCAGCTATACCTCTCTTTTCACCCTGATGATCCCTCGGTTCCAGCTCGCATTTCAGCCTGCCTGTCAAACATTTCACACTGGATGAAAGATCATCATCTCCAGCTTAACCGTACGAAAACGGAAATGCTTGAAGTTTCTGCCAACCCGACTCTACACCATCACTTCTCAATCCAGATGGACGGGGCAACCATTACTGCATCCAAAATGGTAAAAAGCCTCGGAGTAACGATTGATGACCAACTAAATTTCTCTGAGCACATTTCTAGAACTGCTGGATCTTGCAGATTCGCACTCTATAACATGAGAAAGGTCCGACCCTTCCTTTCTGAACATACAGTTCAACTCATTGTTCAAGCTCTCCAAAGTGGACTATTGCAACTCTCTGCTAGCCGGGCTTCCAGCTAATTCTATCAAACCTCTTCAGCTGCTTCAGAACGCAGCAGCACGAGTGGTCTTTGATGAACCCAAAAGAGCACACGTCACTCCGCTACTCACCCGTTTGCACTGGCTTCCAGTTGCTGCTGGCATCAAATTCAAAGCTCTGATGTTTGCTTACAAAGCGACCTCTGGCTTTGCTCCTTCGTATCTGCTCTCACTTCTGCAGATGTATGTGCCCTCCAGAAACTTGCGTTCTGTGAATGAACGTCGCCTCGTGGTTCCATCCCAAAGAGGGAAGAAATGACTTTCCCGAACTCTCACATTCAATCTGCCCAGTTGGTGGAATGAACTCCCTAACCACATCAGAACAGCCGAGTCACTTGCTGTCTTCAAGAAAGGACTAAAAACGCAACTGTTTAGTCTCCACTTTCCTTCCTAATCTGTAACTGCCTCTCTGGCTATCCCACTAACCGTACTATCTCTCTCTCTCTCTCTCTCTCTCTCTCTCTCTAAAAAAAAAAAAAAAAAAAAAATGTACTAATGCTTTGCTTCTTAGACTTTACACACCTGAAACTTGTCTATAGCACTTGTTCACTGCTGCTCTTATAGTTGTGTAAATTGTTGAAGGCTTGGGCCGGGGTTTGTGGAGTTTATCCTGTAAGAGAGTTTGGATGATTAGAAGCGAGAAAGGACAAGCAATGTAGAAGAAAAGGAGAAGAATTACCCTGAGTGTGTGTATGTGTGTGTGTGTGTGTGTGTGTGTGTGTGTGTGTGTGAAGATGTGATGTGTTGTTTTAGCTTGAACATAGTAAAAGGGCAGTAAATTAGTAGACTGCAGAAGGGTTGATTTGAATAGTACTATATTGAACAGTTCCAGTGTTGAGGAAGATGAAGCAGAATTGAGAACAAGAACAGCGTAGATGAAGGATTTGATTCAGGCGGTTATTTTCCTTCAGCTATGTGTTGATTGTTAATGTCATGGTACTTTTAGTCTGACAGTAGCATGTAGTGAGAGGTTTAATGGGGTGAATAGAGTAAGAGATTGGAGAATAGTGGGGGTTTTTTCTGTCCTGTGGACGGGGTGAACGTTGATCCATTTTGTGGCATTATTATTAGGGGGAGAGCGGTGTGCAAGTGGTGTTTTCCAGAGCAACACGTTTTGTTAGTGAAGTGGATGAATATAGTTTGAATGACGTGTTGCTCTGTGAATGAGCATTTATGAGTGAATATTTGCATTGATATTTGTGAACGAACGAAAAGTAAAGGAATGTTTGGGGGAATTGAAAGGAGGCGTTGATGAGAGTGTTTAAATTAGCAGGCGTGACAGAGGTGAATGTTGTAATGACGATAAAGGTTTTTTTGACAGAGTGGTGAGAAATGATCTGCATGCCATGTTGATTTAATAAAAAAGGCCACGTGATTGGCTGCATCGGATTCCTTTGGAGAAGCTGGCAGCCGGGGCAACGGTCATATCAATATATATTTGTATGCGACTGTAAGGCAAGCCTTGTTGACTTGTATATTCATTGTCAGGATATGAACAATTGAGTTGTTGATATCCAAAAAGACAATCGTTGATAGCAATATTAGATTTGGAGTAGTAAGAAGGTTAATTGTCGATATCAAGAATCGATATGATGTTATGAATAAAGGAGAAAAGGGGCTATTCTGGCAAGCCGCTTTGACTTATTATTGCTTAACCGGATGTGAATTGTTGTTGTGAAGAATGAAATTGTCGATATGAAGAATCCAAATGGTTGATACGAGCGAGTGAATTGTTCATATCCAGAATGCGAAGTGTTGATATGAGGAGTTGCATTTCCACTAGTAACAGTGTTAATCCCTGATACGAAGCGTTCGGTTTGACTAGTGACAATGTTGATTGTTGATACGAGGAAGTGAATTTGAAGTAGTAAGAATTGTAGCCGTTGATATCTGTAAGTGTGTTT
>NC_079458.1:41792751-41832751 GCF_903798145.1 Danio aesculapii
TTTAGATAATGTATGTCAGTCATGTAAATTATAATAATTACTGTCCTAAAGATCAAAAAGCGTTTTATTGTAGGCTTTGTTGCGCGCATTTTTAAATCTATTGCAGAAAACAAAAACATATCTGCCATAAAATGGAAGAGATGTAAAATTATTAAAATTTGCTATAATAAATTATCAAAGACGCTACAAAACAGTTCTAACATTGATTGATTTTTGGTTATGCCCAAAACCTTCTGAAGGACGTACGCAGATGACGTAGTAACCCGGAAGTAAACGTTCGCCTCATCATCATCAGCTGACAACACATCCAGCGTGTGAGCAACAAACAAACGTTTATTTACTGTACTTAGTTATATATGTGTAATAATTATGGCGCAGAAAATCAGCGAAGCTCACGAGCACATCGCCAAAGCGGAGAAATAGTAAGTGAAGCTGTCTAATGTTTACTGTAGTGCCTGTAAATGAGCATTACCGCACATTTAGTCCTCTGTCATGTCTATTATTGACGAATATCAAGTTATAATCGCTTTATTAACCGACTAGCGTGTGAAATGTCGTGTTCACTCGTGTTTAATGTATTACCTGCTTTAAGCTTCTCTAGATGAGTGTGTATGGTCGATGTATGAACAGTAAACGTCTGTATTTCCTATTTAATGCAGTTTAAAGACGAGCTTTATGAAGTGGAAGCCTGATTATGACAGTGCTGCTTCAGAATACGCTAAAGCAGGTGAGAAAACTCCTCCGCCTTCTCCATAGCACGTGATTTAGTTTGTTGTTGTTGTTTGTATGTTTGTTTAGCGCAATGATTAGCATTTGTTAATTAAATGTCGTTTAAATGGTAGCCTATATAGAGGAGCTGAACAGATCAGAGTGCAGCTGTCATTTATTTATTTATTATTAAGTAATTAGTTTATTTATTTATCTGTTATTGTTAACTGGTTAGTTTATTCCTTCATTTGTGTTTTGATTTGTTTGCTTATTTATTCATTCATTTGTACAATTATTTATTTGCTTATTTATTGTTTTGTTAATTATTCATTCATTTATCTGTTTATTCATCCATTGAATTGTTTATTTATTAGTTTATATATCATTGATCATTAAAAATGAATTGTTCCATTTATTCATTTGTCTATACATTCATCCTTTTATTTATTTGTGTGTTCATTCATTTATTTATTTGTTTATTCATTCATTTTGTGTATTCATTCATCCTTATTATAATGATTTGTTAATTAGTTGTTTCATTTATCTCTTGACCCATGATGTATTATTCATTTATTGATTTATTGAGATTTATTTATTCATTATTCATATTTATTTAATTATTAATTTGATTTTTTCATTCTTCCACTTATTTATTTCAATAATCTTCATTCATTAATTTGTTTTTTATTCGTTTATTCGTTCATCCTTTATTTATATTTATTTATTTATTTATTAATCTATCCATCTATTAATTTATACATTCATTAATTAATTCATTCTTTAATTTATTTGTTGGTTTATTTATGCATTAATCAATGAATTAAAAATGCATAATAACATTTAATTATGTTATTTATTAATTGTTTGAATTAAATGAAATTTTGTATTAATTCGTTTATTTATTAATTTGTATAATTATTATTTGCTTCTTATTGTTTTGTTAATTATTCATTCATTTATCTGTTTATTCATCCATTGAATTGTTTATTTATTCGTTTATTTATTCATTGATCATTTAAAAAAATCATTGTTCATTTATTCATTTGTTTACATTCATCCTTTTATTTATTTGTTTATTCCTTCATTTTGTGTATTCATTCATCCTTATTTATAATGTTTTGTTTATTAATTGTTTCATTTATCTCTTGACTCATGATGTATGTATTCATTTATTATTGATTTATTGACTATTTATTAATTCATTCATATTTATTTATTTAAGTATTAATTTGTTTTTTCGTTTTTCCACTTATTTATTTCAATAATTTATTCATTCATTCATTTGTTTGTTTATTTATTCGTTATTTATTTATTCATCTATCCATCTATTAATATATACATTAATTAATTCATTCATTCTTTTATTCATTTGTCGGTTAATTTAAGCATTAATTAATTAATTAAAAATGCATAATAACATTTAATTATGTTATTTAATAATTTTTGAATTTAATGAATTTTGAATTAATTCATTTGTTCGTTCATTCATTCGTTTGTTTAGTCATTTCATTTATTTATGTATTAAATTTTTCGGTTTATCGATCCACCCGTAAGGTATTCATTCATATTCATATTTATTTGTTTATTCATTCATCAATCCATCCGTTTATTCATGAATTTATTTGTTTATTTGTGTATTTATTTATTTGTTTGTTTGTTTGTTTATTGATCCAGACAAAAGGTATTAATTAATTCATTTATTCATGATATTTATTTATTATTTGTGTATTTATTCATCCATCCTTTTATTTATAAATTAATTTTTATTTATGTATTTAGTTGTTGGTTGTTTATCGATCCACCCATTAGTATTCATTCATCCGTTCATCAATCCATCCATTTATTAATTAATTTATTTGTAATTCATTCATCAATCCATCCATTTGTTTGGTTTCATTCATTCATTCATCATTCATTCGTCCATTAATTTATTAATCATTAGTTCATTCTTGCATTATTCATTTATCCATCCATTTATTAATTACTTTTTTTTTGTTTATTATTTCACCCATTATGCATTTATTCATGCTATTAATTAAATTGTTTTTCATTCATTCATCTATTTATTTCTTAATTAATTGTTTCATTTCCATCCAGTTGTAATAATTAATGTATTTATTTATCATTCGTTCAGTTGGTGGTACATCTGTGGCAATTGAACGATGATTTATATTTCCTACAATCTGTAACATTGATAACATTACACAGGACATGAAGAAGAGTATTTGTGGATTCTTGTGAAATGTGCTGCGCCACAAAACAAGTGATAGAGTTAATTTGATGAAATGAAGATTTATGACATGAACGCTGAATAAAAGCTCCAGCTTCTTTCTGATGATGATGATGATGATGATGATTGATGTTCTCTTCTTCTCGTTCCTCTAGCGGTTGCCTTTAAAAATGCTAAACAGCTAGAACAGGCCAAAGATGCGTATCTCCAGGAGGCCGAAGCGCACGCAAACAACAGATCGTATCCTTGACCTATATTCATGCATATTCCTGTTAAACAGCAGCCTGTGTTGCATTCAGCTCTTTCTCCTTGACTCATCCTCCAGACTTTTTCATGCTGCAAAGTGAGTGTGTACAGATACAGCTGAAGTCTGAAATCTCTTTATTTGTTTCACCTATTTCTTCCAGATGATGTTTAATAACAGAGCGAGGAATTTCTCTCAGTATTTCCTCTAATATTTTTTCTTCTGGAGAAAGTCTTATTGTTTTATTTCAGCTAGAATAAAAGCATTTTTAATTGTTTTAAAGCCATTTTAAGGTCAATATTATTAGCCCCCTTCAGCAATATTAGTGTTGGATTGTCTCCAGAACAAACCACTGTTATACAATGACTTGCCTAATTACCCTAACTTGACCCTAATTACCCTAGTGAAGCCTTTAAATGTCACTTTAAGCTGAATACTAGTGTCTTGAAGAATATCTAGTCTATTATGTGCTGTCATCATGGCATGAAGAAGATTGTTTTTAATCTCTTTAAGCATCTAAATATGTACAGACATGTATTTAGAGGGAAAGGGCGCCCTCTGCTGGTGTACTTCGAGAAGAGGTTGACAACTATGTGTGGAGAATGATGTGTAAACATTGATTGCACGTGTAAAACACACATATAAAGTTCTATTTGTCAGAGACTTTCAGGAGAGCGAGTGACGTACCATCATGTCAATGTGCGTAAAGACTAAAGAGAGAGAGAACTCAGGTGTTTGCATCGCGGGAGACAGGGCCCACAATAACATGAGCACCTAAAGATATACTGAACCCGTCAGTAGTATCTGGATGCAGCCTTAATGATGCAAGCTGAGACTGCGTATTTCAGAGATGCAATGTCAGACACAATGCGCTTAATGGAGCTAGCGACGTGACTGAGGGGTAGGGTTAGGTGAGCCCACTCAAAAGCATTGCATGCAGCTCAGATTGCATCTGCACCGAGTCTGCAGCAAGATCCCTCAGGAACCTCTCACTGAAGTGAAAACGTCCTAAAATGGTGAAAGTTAACATGAGGACGCCTAGAGGTGAGGAGAGAACATCTGGATGAAGAACGGGCAGAATTCAATTCAATTCAATTCCCTTTATTTGTATAGCGCTTATACAATGTAGATTGTGTCAAAGCAGCTTCACATAAAAGGTCACAGTAAATAGGAACAGTGTAGTTCAGTTTGTAGTGTTTAAGTTCAGTTCAGTTGCTCAGTTCAGTGTGGTTTAATAATCACTACTGAGAGTCCAAATATTGAAGAGCAAATCCACGATGCGCAGCTCTACAGATCCTGAACCATGCAAGCCAGTGGCGACAGCGGAGAGGGAAAAAAACTTCACTAATGGCGAAGTGAAGAAAAAAAACCTTGAGAGAAACCAGGCTCAGTTGGGCACGACCATTTTAATTTCTCCGCTGGCCAAACGTCTTGTGCAGAGCTGCAGTCTCAGTGGCGGAGGCTGGAAGCTGGCCTCAGCGAAGACTCGTCTGTCTCTGGAGCGTCACAGGAATCAGTCTCATGTTCTCCACTCTCCATGACCATCACAGCAGCTGCTCAGGATACGGCCTGGTCCAGGATATGGAAACCTTGGGATCATCTCGTCGTTGGTCTTGGATAGAATCAGTGACTCTGCATAGTCTGAGGGCCTCGGGAAGAGTATCCCCAGGTGGAAATGGAGAATAAAGAAAATAATTAGCGTAGCCGATGTTCATAGTGTATATCAACAAGATGCAGAACACAGACACTTTAGAGATGGCTCTGCTTATGGATGGCTCTGCTTGTTTAGGGAATTACTCCATACGGTGTATTCTTCTGCATGCATGTAACCTCCAGACTGAGTTTATTAATTAACAGAACAGTCGGAAAGCACCACAAGCAAAGATAAACACAATATACAGGAGGGCGTATATCCGCTGCTTACCGTGTGTGTGTGTGTGTGTGTGTGTGTGTGTGTGTGTGTGTGTGTGTGTGTGTGTGTATGTGTGTGTGTTGTGCTGGTAGTGAACTGTAGTGTTGTGTTTTAGGGCTTTCGAGCAGGCGGGGATGATGCTGAAGGTGAGCTCGTCCACTCTTTGCTTTAGATTAGAGCTGTTTAATGAGCTTCGTCACATACTAAGAAATAGTTTGTCTTTACGCAGTTATATTGTTTATTTACGTTATGCATATTCATTAAACATATGACTTCAAACATAAACATGAGCCTCATGCATGTGCAGAATGTAACGTATAGTGTGTAGGTATTAATATAAACGGCGCACACACAAATATGAAGTAAAAGAAGTTTTATTTTGTATGGGATTAAATTATTTAGCAGCAGAATGTTGATGATTGTGTGTGTGTGTGTGGTGGCTTTGTGGGTCATCGTGCACAAGCTGTTGTTCTGTGTGTGTAGGATCTGCAGAGGATGCCAGAGGCCGTGCAGTACATTGAGAAGGCCAGCGTGATGTATGTGAGAACGGCACTCCAGACACCGCTGCCATGGCCCTGGACAGAGCTGGAAAGTGTGTACGCTGCTCCTCTGACACACAGACTGATGTTAATGCGCAGAGTCTGAGCTGCTGTGTTGTTTTTGCAGGCTGATGGAGCCGCTGGATCTGTCCAAAGCTGTTCATCTGTACCAGCAGGCGGCGGCAGTGTTTGAGGTCAGAAAATGACACTGGCATCGCACACACACACACACAGACTCTGACTCATTGATTCATTCACTCATTTGTTGGTTCATTCCTTTGTATGTTTGTTTATCCATACATATGTTCATTCATTCATTCATTCATTTATACATGTGGATAGTCACATGTATAGTTTTAATAATGAATTAATTCAGTGATTAGTACATTGATTCATTCATATGTCATTCATTCATTCATCCATTCATTCATGTGGATAGTCATATGTATAGTTTTAATAATGAATTAATTCAGTGATTAGTACATTGATTCATTCATATGTTCATTCATTCATTCATCCATTTGTATGTTGATTGATTAGTACGTGCCTTAATTTATTTCCTCTTTCATTAGTTGATTTGTTATTATTCCTTTGTTGGTTTGTAGATGAATTCATTTATTCATAAATGTATCCAATCAATTATTTGTACATTGATTAATGTGTTCATTGATATATGTATGAATTGATTTATATGTTGTCATTTGTATATTGATGCATACATTTGGATTAATTGATTGAGTCGTTTGTACGTTGATTCGTTCATATAATTGTGCATACATTTATTCATTCATTTCTACATTTATTCATTCATTTGTACATTTATTCATTGGTATGTTCATGTGCACTTCAGTTTGTTTGTTCATTAATTTGTCATTTCATTCATTCATAGGTTCATTTATTTGTTTAGTCATTAGTTTAATTGTAATATTTGGCTGAGGAAACGTTAGAATTATTGAGAAGCACTGTTGAAGGATCAAACTGATAAAATAGTGAATGTGTGTGTGTAATATGAGCATATACTATCAGCACTGGTGAGTTTTGAGTGATAATAACTGTATGTAATTGCCTAGTAACTGTATGTGTTCCCACTTGTTTTCCAGAACGAGGAGCGACTACGACAAGCAGCGGAGCTCATTGGCAAAGCGTCAAGACTTCTTGTTCGACAACAGAAGTTAGTGTGATGAAATGTTTTGGAGCATATTATTATTTATTATTATTATTATATTAGTATTAGTATTATTATTATTAGTAGTAGTAGTAGTAGTAGTAGTAGTAGTAGTAGTATTATTATTAGTATTATTATTAGTATTATTATTATTATTAGTAGTAGTAGTAGTAGTAGTAGTAGTATTATTATTATTATTATTATTATTATTATTATTATTATTATTATTATTATTATTATTATTAGTAGTAGTAGTATTAGTAGTATTATTATTATTATTATTATTATTATTATTAGTAGTAGTAGTAGTAGTAGTAGTAGTAGTAGTAGTAGTAGTAGTAGTAGTAGTATTAGTATTATTATTAGTATTATTATTAGTAGTAGTAGTAGTAGTAGTAGTAGTAGTAGTAGTATTAGTATTAGTATTATTATTATTATTATTATATTATTATTAGTATTAGTATTATTAGTAGTAGTAGTAGTAGTATTATTAGTATTACTATTATATTATTATTATTATTATTATTATTATTATTATTATTATATTATTATTAGTAGTAGTAGTAGTAGTAGTATTAGTAGTAGTATTATTAGTATTATTATATTATTAGTATTATTATTATTATTATTATTATTATTAGTAGTAGTAGTAGTAGTATTAGTATTAGTAGTAGTATTATTAGTATTATTATTAGTTGTAGTAGTATTATTATTAGTAGTATTATTAGTAGTAGTAGTATTATTATTATTAGTAGTAGTAGTATTATATTATTATTATTATTATTATTAATATTAGTATTATTATTATTTGTATTAGTATTATTAGTATTATTATTATTATTATATTATTATTATTATTATTATTATTAGTAGTAGTAGTAGTAGTAGTAGTAGTATTATTATTAATATTAGTAGTATTAGTATTATTAGTATTATATATTAGTATTAGTATTATTATTATTATTATTAGTAGTAGTAGTAGTAGTATTATTATTAATATTAGTAGTATTAGTATTATTAGTATTATTATTAGTAGTATTAGTATATTAGTATTATTATTAGTAGTAGTAGTAGTATTATTAGTATTATTATTAATATTAGTATTATTAGTCGTAGTAGTAGTCGTAGTAGTAGTATTAATGTTTTATATTTAATTATCTGGCAGATGCTCATATGGATCGGTTGTTAGTGATAGATTTGGTATCAAATAATAAGTATTTTGGTATCAAATATAATAAGTAGACAGAATAGCATTAGTATTAAAAAGTTGGAGCAGTTTTGATGAAATAATATAGACTATAACATTTAGGAATCAATATTATTTGTAAATGACTGGATATTATTTGTTATTTCTATAAATGAGAGCTGATTGTTTTGGTATTTAGTGTAGTTTTTATTTGTGTTTGCTTATTTTTATCCATTGAGTGTCAGTCTTACTTTTAATGAGTTAGTTTAGTTAGTTGTAATTTAGTTTAGTAGACTCAACTGAACACATTCAGTGTTGACTGGGATTGTTGTCAATGTTTAATGAGGAAAGTAAGTAATTGCAATGGTAAATAGGAGAGGATTTATGTTGTTTTGTTTCAGTCACGTTGAGGGTTGTTTTTGTTTTGTTTTATTTGTAGTTTTGGTTTACTACAATAACCTTGGAAGAAATAGAAGCATAATAATAATAAATATTAAATTGTAATAATAATTAATTATTGTTATACTTATTATTTTTATTATATAAATAATAATAGTAATAGTATTTTCATCTGAAATGAGTCCATACAGCTCTTCTCGAGACGTTTGTGCAGTTCATCGCAGTAGTAAACATAAGGAAATGTCTATAAAATTAAGCAAAAGACAGAATCGATGTCTTAACCGATGAACACACAGTAAATCAATACATTGAAATGCAGTTAATCCAGGTAGCCTGACTTGATTATGTTTATTAGACAAGTTAATTAGGAAAAGTAGCTTGAAAAGAAACGCACAGAAGATTTGTGTTATTTGTATGTATGTTTATACAACAGTTCTGTCTGGTTCTTGAATGGGATTGGCTAAAAGCTGTGCAATATTCCCATAAAAACAGCAGTCCTACAGTTGTCGCCACAGTTTGACAAATATTGCAGCTTGTAGAATATTGGCAGTACAGCTGTTGTACTATTGAGGCTGTTTTTAGGTGAGAATGCAGTTGTTTAGATTGCAACTGTGCAGTTTATTTATGAAGAGAGTGCCTATTTTAAAGAGCCCATATTACTCATTATAAAGGGTCATATTTCGGTTTTATGGGTCTCCAACAACATGCTGATATGCGTGTAAGGTCAAAAACACTTTTATGGTCTTGTAATATGAATGTATTTTACCTAATTATCCCAGCGACTCCCATATGAATCGTTCAGCGACAGCCTATTGTGATTGGTCGACAGCGCTCAGCGTCAAGCCCCCGGTTCGCCAATATTGGCATAGGATCTGATCGCAGCGGACGCCCGAAATACGCTTCATAGTAAAACTTACTCAACAGTGTTATTCAGACACCTTAGCACCAAAAGCAGTGTAGTTAAACAGCAGCACATTGCTCTATTATTAACTACGACACACATTCAGGATTAATCCACACAGCAGCAAAACCTGAACTATTCTGACCCTTGACCGCTGCACGTGTGTAGGATCGGCTGACGGTGGCCATAGCAATGACAAACGGCAGCAGAACACAAGCTCACGAACGCATTTAAATCTGTAAACAAAGCGTCACGCGTCGCATTTCAACGTGGCTTTAGACGAGATATGAGAATATAAAGAGTTAACCTGATACAGTACAAGCGGTTACAGGTAACAGAACACAGTTAAATACAGCATTTGCAAGCTGGAGAAAACAAGGAGGCAGCCTTTTACTAACACTTATGAAACGTGTTGTGGGCCAGGTCTGATTTCATGAATTCTCTTTCAGTTTGGAGCTTTTCTCCCTTCTCAGCTGTTGATCATTTCCATTTGCAATCATTGCTGTGGCACCTCTTGCGTGAAGTGTTATATGTTCTCAGGGCTTACCTGTACTCTGCTTTGCCCAGAGATCACTATAATCGCTTTGCTGTAAAATATAAAAAGCAAACAGTAATGTGTCACATTAAAATGAATTACTATAGTTAATCATTTAAACTATATATAATAGTTATAAAGTGATTATCTTAAATGATTATCTGATTATAAACTACTATTTTTACTAAACAGTAGCAACTGTTAGTAATATATTATCTTTAATTAATTAATAACAGTTCATTTGTTTGTAAATTTGCTGAATTTGTTGCAAGTATAATTACAACAAATTACCAGTACTTGATGGTTTAAAAACAATATATTGCTTACTCTAATTTACCGTAGTATTTAATGTGGGAAATCATTAATAAAAAAGTTATTAGAAATTTAAGAAAATAAACACTCTTAAATCGCTTGAGGAAAATATTAATATAATGTTATACATTTATTACATGTACAAAGATTTTTATTACATAAAAGCTGTATTCTTGCCTAGATTAACTTGCTATTACTTGCGTCTCGATAAATAAATCCATTGTATAAATTAAACCTGTCCAATTTAGATGGTTCGACAAGGCCAGCAAACGAGTATCTGCTGTAATGATTCTGTCAGATAATAATGAGCGATCATCTGAGTCATGAGGACTGATAGAAAACTGTTGGGTCCATTACATTGAATGGCGGTCGGAAACGACGCACCCCATTCGCCCATCTCGATCGTAATGTTTGTGAGATAGTAAACACTATTGTTTATTGTGTACAATATTTAACAACAATATATATCAAATTATCTTGATGACGATGTCCGAGAAGACTTTAATAACATTAACGTCCGTCGTAAGCGTAAATGGTTTGTCTAGATCGTATGTGCTGGATTGTGTGTGCCTGAAACGTGTGTGGTTCTGCAGGCTGCTCACTTCTAAACTAGCGTGTGTTTAGACATTAGAGTTATCTGCGTGATGCGAGGTGTATGTCACGTGACATGAAAACTCAGTGAATCCCAGGCCAGGGCAGGGCAGGGCAGGGCTGAGGGCTGTCACCAGAGATCAGGGAATTGTCACATACACACTATTACGCCCCAAGCCTAGGGGAAAACAACATGGGCATAATAAACGGAAAGACAAATGCGTTGGGGTGGTGGATTTCCCCAAACAAAATAAGAACTTAATATAAAAGATCCCCTTCGGTCGACAACCAAACTCGGACACTCAGTTGAGGGTAATTGAATAGATTTATTATAGAATAAGTTGTACATTTAAATGAGCATCTCTTCAGGGTGGCCACAGGCCAAATAACAAACGGAAGAATCTACAAAGTAAATGACCTATAAAGATTTAAAGAAAAATACATGAACATAAACATAGTCAAAATAATCAAATAAATAGGCAAGCCACCCCTACAAGCTCAAACTCTCAAAATTAAGGTAAACATGAACATGAACAATGGTAACAAGTTTGAATGTTGGTCGTCGGCCGGAGGGGTAAGGGAAATCCAGGAGCTCCACTCCCAGCAACGATCGCAGCACAAATGAGCTGCCGGAAGCTCTTTTTTATACAGGCCTCCGAAACCAGCAGCCAATCAGAAGATGAATCACGCCGTAAGGGGAGCCTATGGGATAACAGGAAAAAAAAACAGCAAGAAGGCGGGACAAAGAAAAAGACATGTGATACGCAATAACAAATAAATAAGTAAATAAATAAATAAATAAAGTTCAGTCGTAACACACACAAACAAGACAGCGAGCAAGAACAAGACCAAAATCAAAACTCTAAATTCACATCAACATCATAGGCATAGCACATAATAACAAGAAGAAGAAGAAGCCAAAACACACACAAAAGGCAAGAAAAGACAAAGCAAGACAGAGCAGAATGAGCTTCCCCGCTCACGTGCCTTTAAAGTTTGAGCTCCTATCCTGATTGGTAGCGAGGGTGATGGCGGCACAGGGTGGAATGGAGATTGACGTCTTCACGGACGAATGGGATACTGGAGTGGGCGATCCTGAGAACTGAGAGAGAGAGAGAATTTTCCAGATATTTGGAAGGTCACGCTAATATTTAAAAATGGTGAGAGGTACGACTCGAATAACTATAGGGCATCACGGCGAGTAGTAACCTGGCCAAATTATTCTGCTCAATCACTAATGATAGACTGGTTGGGTTCATCCAGGAGAACAAGGTTTTAAATAATAGTCAGATTGGATTTATGCCTAAAAAAAGAACATCAGATCACATTTACACACTCCAACACTCGTATAAAACAGGTCCGCCAGATGAAACGAGGAAGACATTCGGCTGTTTCATTAATTTTGAAAAAGCCTTTGATTCGGTGCAGCACAGTGGGCTTTTCCTAAAGCTCCTACAAAGTGGACTTGAAGGAAAACCGTATGACATAATAAAGGACATTAATAATGGCAGCAAGTGTTGTGTAAAAATAAACAATAAGTGGACTGATTATTCGACTCAGAGTAAAGGAGTCCGTCAAGGCTGCAGTCTCAGCCCGACTCTATTTAACATTCAAATCAATCAGTTGGCATCAGCACTTGAGGAGTCCTGGCCTGAGCCTGGAGGACAGAGAGATCAGATGTCTCCTGTATGCGGATCATCTGCTGCTGCCGTCTCCATCACCACAGCCTCTCCATCCTGGAGGAGTTGAGCTTAGATTGAACATTGGCCTTTAACATGATCATGATCTTTGTAAAAAAAAACCTCGTCTGACTGACCAAAAAAGACACTCTTGACCACGTCACCTCTTGTAGTTATTTGGGTCTGACAATCACAGCTTCTGGACACTTGAGTCAAGCCCTAAAAGACTTGACCGCTAAGGCATGCAGGGCTTTTTATTGCATTTAAAAAAGCCTTTTTTAAATGTAACCCGCCTATTAAACTGTGGCTGAAAATATCTGACAGTGTTGTAAAGCCAGTCCTGCTGTATGGCTGTGAACTCTGGGGACCCACATTTAAAAGAAACCATGAATCTTGGGAAAAAGTCCAGTTGAAATCTTTCATCTGGAATTTCGCAAAAACATCCTTTGACAGAAGCACACCTAGCCTTGCAGAGCAGAACTCGGCAGGTTCCCTCTGCTCTCAGAAATCCAGAAGAGAGCAGGGAAGTTCTGTCTCCATCTGTCAGACTCCAGCCCAGAGAGCTACCATCAGCAAGCCCTCAAATATAGAAACGCACATCCGGCCAGCGACCCCATGCACTATAGAGTGGAAAAACACCAACTAAATTCACAAACCCAGTCCCAACATATAAAGACTAAAGAATAGAAAGGATTACCCAGGAGGAATAAACTCAACAGGCAAACTAAAGTACAACAAATAAAGAGTTAGCGCGCTCCCACCAGATTATCAAAAGCCCCGGTCAGAGAAAGCTGATGAGCCGGTACCGTCTGATTGGACACTGAGTGAGGAAGGAAATGCACTCATCTTGCACAGCTTCAGCAGAGCAGCGTGGACACAGTCTGAGCTCTGGGCTCCTCCAGCTGCGCTTGTGTCAGCCCGACACTCAGACTGTGTCCACGCTGTTCTGCTGGAGCTGTGGAGGATGAGCTGCATTTCCTCACTCACTGCAGCAAATATCAGACCATAAGAGATGCTTACTTGACACAAATATCTCTAATTCTACCACAATTCCAGCAAGCCACGAGGACGGAGAAACTCCATTATATTTTGGGAGAAAATGAAAAGTGTCTCCACCTAGCAGCACAGTACCTCTGCCACCATATGAGAGATAAAGGCTGAACCCCCCCTATCCCTTATTAAAGCTCTCCATCCTTATCATTTATTAGAGAGTGTGAGAGAGAATACACACACACACACAAACACACAAGCAAAACATACAGGCGTATACATATGAGTGGAAGACTAAGATACGTGGCCGTGAGCCGACACACGGCTGTCACCAGTGCTGATATACAGCCTTATCGCAGTGCTGCTGTTGTGGACCAAAAATTGTGGTCTGCAAAATATTGGAAGCGTCTAAGTGAAAGCTTACAGTCTGAGATCTCCGAAGTCTTCAGCCAAAGCAGTTTATTGTTACAGCATCAGTAACAACAGAGACGGGTCGTTCGAGTGTCCCTCGAATATAGGCTAGCACCGTGTTTCCCAACCCTGTTCCTGGAGGCACACCAACAGTACATATTTTGGATGTCTCCTTTATCTGACCCATTCATTTCAGGTTTTGAGTCTCTTCTAATGTTCTGATGAGTTGATTCAGGTGTGTTTGATTAGGGAGAGGTTGAAAATGTGTACTGTTGGTGTGCCTTCAGGAACAGGGTTGGGAAACACTGGCCTAGCAGACAGTTTAATAACACTTCTGTGTCTTAATACTCCACCCAAATTTACACGTTACACACCTCCGTCAGCTTCTCCGCTTATGGGATCTTAAATCTCTCAGGTGCCCGCCATCAATATAGTGTCAGGCCCTTTCAGCGGCTTTACCCATGTCCAGTTAAGGTCTTCCTGTTTCAGATGTGATGCTCGACGACATATCTTGTTCCCCGTCCACTGTAAGTTCAGCTGAAGTTCTCGGGCTCTCCTATTTTTTTTGGAAGTCATCAGAAACGAGTGTGGGCGCACGTGCAGGTGTGCCTTATCATGAGTTACAGAACAGAATGCAGGTGCCCTTTTGGCCTCGCCTCCATAAATCTACGCTCACTGTGACGTTATTGCTGCTCTTCTAATCTCTCTCCTCATCTCTGACTGCATTCGCACAGGGTGACTTTATTTACCAAAGCACACACACATGATAATAATGCCACAGGTATGGGTAATAACCATAGACTAAAATATATGGATGTAGCATCCGTGACGTCACTCATAGGTTTCTGAACACTGCAAAAGAAGTTGCTAGTAGGCGCGGCCAACCGTCGCCATTTTGTTCACGCGTCATCGCACCCACGGCGGGATACCAAACAAGGGCAAAGAGGCGGAGAGTGAGCGGAGCTACAGACACCTGCTGGCACTTTGCTTAGACCTGGCAGACAGACTTTACTTTAGGAGAAACGCTTGATACTTCATTACCTGCGACTCGTTTGTGTTCTGACCACATGTGCTTGGCTGTACACTATATCAATAAAGTGTTTAGACTTTTAAAAACACTGTAGTAATACATTGAGCCACTAAGCAGTGTTCTTATGACGTTTTTCAACAGGAGGAAAACCCGAAATACGTCCAAACACTTCAAATATAGTGTGTGTTAGTAAATCCAGGACTAATGATCCAGCATAACACTGTATGATAACGCTTCAGATGACTGTTCTAGAGCCTACAGCTAATCAATCTGTCACATTCTGGAGTGCTTTACGGGTATAAAGAAAAATATTAATGATAAATGATCTTAAATAAAACAAATACATTTATAGAGATGGTATACAAGTATATAACTTTACTCACATGGGAAACGAGGCCGTGTGAATGGTTTGTGAGTCAAATTAAGTGCACACAGCATCCCATATCATCTGATAATTGTAAGAAATAAGTCCAAAAGGCAGCTGACTGTGTAAAGCCACATAAAACAACACAAAAATACGATGAATATGCCGAGATCAGTGGCTAATCTGCCGGATTCAGCTGAGGTGAAGTGACGGCGACCAGCGAGACCTAGCTGTCACTCAAGTGGCCACGCCCTTAATTATGTAAACTTAATATAACCTAATATAAAGGAAATGGATGAGTTATAAAAAAATTCACCCCCTCACAGTTGTCATGGAGGGTAATAATAGCTATATGAACCAAAATGGTTCTTTGTACCAGGCTGTAAACACCGTTTATTCTGCTGTAAAGTCGGCCATTCTAACAGTGGGCTCAATTGGAACTTGCTCTATTATGGAGCAGGACTAGCGGGATTTTGATGAATTGCAGTTTCAGTTACTTCCGTATTGGCTTCCCGAGGGAGAGCGGGAGGTTGCCGCTTGGTAATAACACAATAATAATACTGAAATCACTCAAGCATAGATGAGAGTAATGCATTGATCAAGACACAATGAATTCCAGCATCACTACTCCTGTGATATTGCTCATATGTCTGTATGTGTATTGATGTGTGTGTGTGTGTGTAAATATTGCAAAAGTGACCTGCAGAATGAGAAAGCAGACATGTAAATGGTAAATGAGTGTAATATCCCTGATGACTGATGTCAATGGCAGGTTTGATGAAGCCGCTGCGCTCTCCAGAAGGAGAAGAACATGTATAAAGAGATGGAGAATTATCCCACGTGTTATAAGGTGAGCGCGGTGCGTGTGTGTGTGTGTGTGTTTTTGTCTGTATGATGACGCTCTTAAGCTGCAGATGCATTATGAATAGTCTTGTGTATTATTTTTCATTTGATTAGAGGATATTTGATCTTCAGCACATTTTCAGACCTGATAATAAAATAATAGCATGTAATTTGTGTGTATGATATTTAGCTTACGATGCATTTGTTGTCTTGTCCGATGTTGAAATGTTTTTCAAATCTTAGTCAATATAAAGTGTTGGCATTGAAGGAGGAATGACTATAGAAATGGAGAAGGATGGAGTTAGATGATGCTGTGGAGGTGTAGATGTGACGTGTGTGTGTGGATCTGTCTCCAGAAATGCATCGCTCAGGTTCTGGTCCAGCTCCACCGAGCAGATTACGTGGCGGCGCAGAAGTGTGTGCGCGAGAGTTACAGTATCCCAGGATTCAGCGGGAGCGAGGACTGCGCCGCCCTGGAGGATCTGCTGCAGGCGTATGATGAGCAGGAGGAAGAGCAGCTGCTGAGGGTCTGCAGATCGCCACTCATCACGTACATGGACAATGATGTGAGTACCACACACACACACACACGCATGGACATTTACAGCCCTGTGAAGGTGAAATTATTAGTGAAACAACAGCTGTAGGATGTAAATTAGTCTACGACAAAAGAAAGTTGACCATAGAAACAGAATTGATATGTGTGTGTGAGGGTTGAAAGAGTAGCGCTTTAGTTAGAAATGTGTGTGTGTATACATACAGTGCTGTGTAGGCATGGGGTATAATGTGATGGTATGATAACCTTGTATGAAAATATGAGGGTTTGACGGTATTGTGATCGCTGCTGTAAAATCTATTGTTTACAAATGTGAGGGTAAAAACGGGGTTTCTGCAGGTTTCATCACGTCAAATTGGTAAGACCTTTTTAAGAGCATTATCAATGATATTTCAGACTATCACAGGGCAAAACGCTAATAATGTTCTGTAATAAGCAGTGGAATCTTTATCTCTTGCCAGGGGCGTCGCTAGACCCAATTCATGGGGCACGTGCCCCAGTAAAAATCTCCAGTTCCCCAGTAAATGCATTGAGATATGATTTACTTCATATGCAAGTGTATTTATTAAGAGTGGTAATTCCGAAATAAAGACGTTATTCTCTATGTGCAACCGAACCAACGCTGGTGAAAGCAATGTAATTAAAAAGCAAACTGGCGCATCTCCACGTGTGCGCAGAGAACACGCGCACCTCTCGCACGCGCTGCTCTTCTTCTGAGAGTCTCGGTAGTTAACATGCGCGCCAAAAAAGCAGGCTGCTTGTTACGCGCCGCTCATGCGTTATAAAACCAGCGTAACAGCCTTTTTTGTTTTGCAAGTGGACAAAACTAAAGTTGAAACAATATGAGGGTGATCTTACTAAGCACGCCTCCTGATAGATTTTTTTGTATGAAACAAAAAGGAGGGATGACGAGTCAGGGAGGTAAGACTTAACAAACCTAATTATCTGCCATGTGTCAAGTGTACAACAGATAATCCTATAACACACCTTTTTTTTTGTCTATAGAGAATTGTCTATAGAATTTCATTCAAATGAAATTAATATTTATGCAAAAGTAATTTCTTAAATGATGTTAGCATATCACTCCAGTGGTCTTAACACTGTTTTTCAGTTACTTTTAAGATTATTTAGAAGAATAATTGTATAATAATAAGAATACTTTTATTTATAATAAATACAATATACATATGTTACATATGAAATATACATACACTATAAATACACTACATATATATATATATATATATATATATATATATATATATATATATTATATATATATATATAGATAGTGTATTTACATATACATTTACATATATAGTGTGTATGTGTGTGTGTGTGTATATATATATATATATATATATATATATATATATATCTATATATATATATATAATATATATAGTGTATGTACATATATATAGTGTGTATGTGTGTGTGTGTATATATATATATATATATATATATATATATATATATATATATAGTGTATTTACATATACATTTACATATATATAGTGTGTATGTGTGTGTGTGTGTGTGTATATATATATATATTGTGTATTTACATATACATTTACATATATATAGTGTGAATGTGTGTGTGTGTATATATATATATATATATATTATATATATATATATATATATAATATATATATATATATATATATAGTGTATGTACATATATATAGTGTGTGTGTGTGTGTGTGTGTGTGTGTGTGTATATATATATATATATATATATATATATATATATATATATATATATATATATATATAGTGTATGTACATATATATAGTGTGTATGTGTGTGTGTGTGTGTGTATAAATCAGTCATTTCTTAGCCACATATTTGAAATAAGAAGTGAAAAGAAGCAAAGTGTAGTTATCTACATATGAAGAGCTGAGATGCAATAACCTGTAAGCGCCATCTGAATGTTCTTGTAATAGGAGCATTTTTGTCAGGCTCCTATGTCTTGATTCAGTAATTGAAGATTTATGGCAAAGATAAGTTTATTTTTTGACTATGAAATAATTGAACGTAAACATAAGAAGCTGACAGAAATGCTCAGTGTAGAAGAAAATTCCAAATGGCACATAGAGGTGTTTGCATGTGAACTGTTCATATATTTGTATTAGCACAAGTTTTCTTTAAAAAATAAAAAATAAAGAGTTTTAATAGTTGTAATAAAGAAAATGCATGCACACATAAATGAGATTATTTCAAATGTAATTTAGTTTGGTAATGTTCAAAAAGATGTTCAGAATTGTGAGGTGTAAATGGAGGTTGATATTTATTTTGAGGGTAACTACACCTTTAACTTGTAGATTATTTTAAAATGCTATATGAAAAACTGTATTTTTTGGTGTTATTTATTTAATGGACACTCCTGACGAGATACTGATGTAAAAGTGTTGTGAAAATCAAAGCAATATAGAATATTTTTCACAAATGCAATGTAGCGTACACGATACTTAACGAAAGACAATCCTAATGTCTGAAAGCTTTAAAAGCTTTAATACATATCATTTATACACATTCATGTATGCGTAAAAACATGGAGAGATTTAAAAGAAATGTTATCGTGAGGATGTAAGGAAGACGATTAAGCATGTTGCTAAATAGTTCTGTGTTATGCATTGTTTGAGATGCATTTGTTGGTTGTACTGATTGGCTTTACATGGACGTTTAGTGAAAACGATGACCGTTTAAGAGTATCGAAGACCCGCAGCAGCATATTTGAGGGAAATTTTTGAAGGCCTCAAATGTAGTTTTTGAAATGGAAGACGTTTTAAGACTCAGCGAACAGCCTACTGAAGGCAGAGTTTTTCCCCTTTGTAGACAGTGGGCCTGTTTCAGTAAGGAGGTTCACCCAACTCGGAGAGTTTAAACTTGAAGTCTTGAGTTGATTTTCTGAGAGATTAAAAAGTCTGAGATTTCGGTTTCAGAATAGCTGGTCTGAGTTGGGTCAATCAACTTTGAGTAGAGCGACTCGTGTGACCTTGACCTTGACAACATCTGAAAAGAAGAGATCAGCATTCCTATCTCCAGCTGAACTTGATGTGCTCATGCAAAGTTATAGCAAATTTAAAAGCAACACCACTGCATCAGTGAAACCGAGACAGTTAACATGGGAAACCAGCTGCTCGAGTTAATGCGTAATTTTACATCTAAAGTAAAATATTAAAGGATAATAATAAAAGTAATGTAATGTGCGACGTTTAGAACATTTTACACACGTTCCCACGTTTATACACGTTGATCAGTTTGAATAGATTCAGGCTAAACTGCGCTTGTCTGCCTCTATTATTGATCAAGTTATCTGATGTGACATCTAAAAAAGAGTTTAGAGCGAGTAATAATCCCATTAATGTAGTTCCAGTGCATGTCAGAGGTCAGCGAGTTTAAGCTAATTATTTATTAACAAATATGAAGCCATTCTCGTACGGACTTTGCTCTTTGTGTGACTGAAATTGAAATGTAGGCAATAGCTGTGTTTCCATCCAAAATTAGGAATTAAATTTATAGGGATGTCCCGATACAACGGTTTAGCTTTCGATACCGATATTGCAGCCTTCAGTACGAACCGATACCGATATAAATCCGATACAATAATCAGCACAATCATGAATACTTTACTTATACCCATTTCGTTGAGTGAAATGTATGAACGGTGAGATCAAACTGAGAACAAAGTCAGCAACAGTGAGTTTAGAAAAAAATGACCAGTTTATTAAAGAGCCCATATTCTACATGAAATAGGGTCATATTTAGGTTGTAAGGGTCTCCAACAACAGTCTAATATGCATGCAAGGTCAAAAAACACTTTGATGGTCTTATAATCTGCATTTATTTTACCTAATTATCCCAGCGACTCCCATATGAATCCTTCAGCGATTCATTTGTACCCAAACCCCTCCTCAGCGCGAAGCTAATCTGCGCTGATTGGACCGATGACAGCCTGCTGCGATTGGTCGATGACACTGACAGGCTTCAGGGCGAGACAGAGTGAAATGCCCAGCTGCTAATCTACAATATAAAAGTAGTCACAGTGCACACCGCTTCATAGTGGATTTTGGCTGCCAGTGGGTGAATGTAAATACAGACGATGTACTAGAAAATACTGACGACTAACTATTTTATCGAGCAAAAAGTCCAAGAACTGGCGAGGAGATCTCCTAGCAGTCTACTTGCTCTTTTCACACACACACACACACACACACACCACACGCACGCACGCACGCACGCACGCACGCACGCACGCACGCACACACACACACAAACACACAGGGCCGGCGCGTCCAGAATAGAGACGGCGCGGCGGCGACACCTCCCTTACCCTCCGCGTCCTCAGTTACATCCGCGATTACCCCATCCACCCCCCCCTCCCCCAGCTTTCAACCGCGACAACCCCCCCCCACGTCCTCACTTTACAAACGGGTCCCTTGGGTTTTCACTATCGGGTTGAGGGCGGCGTGATCACCCTTTGCCCAGAGCTTTACCCTATTCAGAGGAGACACACACATAACACACACACATTAACCTCCTAAGAGGAGACACTCACACAAACGACCCGTCCTCAGAGGAGACACACACACACATCACACACACACACATAGCTGACTATCCGTAAACAAAGCGGCACGCGTCGTTTTCAACGTGGCTTTACACGCGATATGAGAATATAAAGAGTTAACCTGATACAGTACACGCGTTTACAAGTAACAAAACACAACTAAATGCATAATTTGCAAGATAGAGTAAACGAGGCAATAATTTTAATCGCACGTACTTACACTGGTGAAATGGGGGTAGAAACTGATCCATGATGCACTGATCCATGTTCTGACAGTCTTTACCGATCCTTCCTTTACAAACTGATGAAGTCTTCTTTGTAAGCAGGTAGTTTGCAGAGGCTCTCGATCTGCTCAAGGCTGGGCTATATTGCTAAGGTTTCATCTTTGGGTGAACTGTCAATAATATCCATCTGCACAGCGTGACTTCATTCCACCGGTGTCTCTCTCTGTGTGTGTGTGTGTGTGTGGGGCTTTTTTTTCTGTTAGTGGGCGGGGCCGCAGGTTTCAAATCTCCCGGGTTGCGCGCGCAACTACTTGTGTTTCGTAGCTGCGTCATCGCGAAACACCTAATGACTCGTTATCAAGACGACTCGTTTGAAGCACTATGAGTCGACTCTTTTATAGATGACTCAATAGTTTTAAACACTGTACACTTACAGATTTAAGCCTTAGCTGGATATTTCACTTCACTTAGAGCTGTGTGACACACTATATGGAAGAGCATTTTCAAAACCCATAATTTTAGCTCTTTAACTATTGGCTGCATAAATGTGAACCTTTTACATGAGAATATATAAAAATAATTAAAGAATAAATATGAGGACCCTGAAAAATACCTTAATTGAATAAACTAAAATATATTTCTTAAAGTGCAAAATACTAATTACAGGTCTCTTCAGTTATTTATTTTTTACCATCAGCAAATGGTAGAAACAGCTGAGAGCAGGAACAGAAGAAATACAGTATTGTTAACTGAGCAGCTGCTAAAGGTGGAGTGTCCAAAGATTCAACTTCACACACAGCTTCTTGATGAATTGTTGATCCAGTTTCCAGCTGAGAAATATCTGTCACACTGGGCAGCAGAAATAGGGAGTTATTGCTATAAGTTATTGTTAAGTTAATAAATTTGTGCAGTATGGTAGTGCAAACATTCACATGATCAGATCTATTGAATCTGGTTTGTATCATAAGATTACGGCTGTATCAGTGTTCCTAAACAAAACATTATTAATTTTATAATAATTATTTTGCACATATTATCTTCAACATAAACACACTTGCAGTATCTGGATTGAAACACACCTTTTCTCCGCAGCACGTACAATAATGTGACTTTTAAGAATAATTTATTGATCATTTTATTTGCATAATATATGGCACAGATTCCACCCTACTGCCCGCATGGGAAAAGTACGACAATGTAAAAGACGGAGGTGCAAACTCATGTGCAGAGCTGACACTGTTTATCAGAGCATGATCTTTCTGGGCTTTTTAAAGAAGAGTTCAATATGGGGATGCCTCTGATGAAACTTTCCTTCTGCCCCAAAGTAACACCATCCTTCTTTAAAACCGTAATGGCCCTCAGCAACAGAACGATGTCTTATTCTTATTTAACTGACAATTAAAAGAGCACGAATGTTTAGCATTTAACACCTTTTACATGACAGCTATAGACAACGAAAGCAGAATCCGGGATGTTGACTCAATGCATTTTGAAGTCCCAAATAGAGGAACAAGATGATGTATCGTCACCCTAAATAATGAGCTGGATCAGTCTATTTAGTAAAAGGCCTTCTTCTCTGCGTGTCCTCGTGCTCTTCTCAAAGCTACTCCCTGCTGGAAAATCCAGCTTAAATCAGCCTAAGCTGATCGGCTGGTTTTAGCTGGTTGACCAGCCTGGTTTTAGAGGGGTTTTGGCCATTTCCAGACTGGTTTACAGCCCTTTCCAGCCTGGTCTTAGCTCAGGCTGGAAAATGACCAGCTAAATCCAGCTTAAACCAGCTTGACCAGCCTGGTTTAAGCTGGATGTAGCTGGTTTTGGCTGGGCTCCCAGCCTGGCTAGGCTGGTCAAGCTGATTTTAGCTGTCATTTTCCAGCCTGACCAGCTAAGACCAGCTAAGAAGCTGCGTGAATGTTTTCTTTATTTAATAAATGTACTTGCGAGTCAGTGTTGTGACACACAGTGAACACGTGGGGGCGTTTGAAGCCATGAGACGCGGAGAGCAGACGCTCTTGAAACGCTGAAGGTAAGAATGATATAGGGGGGATCTGTCCCCCGCACTTTTAGAGAGGTGATTAATAAGCATATCTCACACAGCTGTCCCCCTCACTTTTAAAATGTCTGCTACACCCTGAATACGCATGCATACATACATACATACATACATACATACATACATACATACGTATATACATACATACATATATACACACACACACACACATACATAAACACATACGTACATATGCACACACATACATACATACATATATATACACACACACATACATATACACACACACATACATGCATCTATACATACATAAACACATATATACATATAAACACACACACACACACACGTATATGCATACATATACACACACATACATACATATATACACACACATACATACATACATACACACACACACACACACACACACACACACACACACACACACACACACACACACACATACATAGATATATACATACATAACACACATACATGTATGCATATATACACATACATACATACCCACACACACACACACATATACACATACATGCATATACATACATACATACATACACACACACACACACACACACACACACACATACATAGATATATACATACATATACACACACATACATCACACACCACATATATGCATACAGACACACACACACACACACACACACACACACATACATAGATATATACATACATAACACACATACATACACACACACATACATACATACACACATGCATACATACATATACACATACACACATATACTTACATATACACATACATACATACACAACACACACACACACACGCATACATACATAGAGTAGTGGTCAAACGTTTGGTGACATCATTTGTGAGATTGGCAATTAAGAGTAAAAAACAAAACAAAAAAAGTCATGTAATCATGAAAAAACTGAGAAGTTTTGATGAGAAAACTGTGCTCAGAGAGGCCTCCACAAACAGCCAAGGCACAGATACGAATGCATACGCTGACGCTGTATCCAGCTATATTTGAAGCGCATGGAGGATGTCTGTGTCACAAAGAACATTAGAGTCAGAGCGAATGAGAAACCCTGGAGGACTGCGGAGGTGCGGGCTTTGCTAAAAACAAGAAACTCTGCTTTGGAGCGTGGGGATGCAGCTGTCTGCTCGGGCCAATCTGAGTAAGGCAATCAGAGTGGCCAAAAGAGCCCATGGAAATGAGATGAAAGAATACCTCCAGGACACGAGAAGTTTATGGCAGGGTATTCAGTCTGTCACAGGCTATAAAAGCATGTCATTGTCCTGCGATAATAACAGTGACTTTCTACATGATCTCAACTAGTGCTTTGGAAGGTTTGATGTTGTTAATGATACACCGGCGATGAAGGCCACATTGCAGCATGATGAGCAGGTGCTAAGTTTTGATATCACTGATGTCCGCACGACCCTAAAGAAAGGAAATGCTGGTAAGGCGGCAGTGCCTGACAAATACCAGGAAGAGTTCTTAAAGGGTGTGCAGAACAAGTCGCACGTGTGCTAACGGACATGTTTAACATCTCTCCGCATCAAGCTGTTGTGCCATCATGCTACAAAACATCTGCTATCATGCCAGTGCCAAACTGCCTTGAGTCACTTGTTTAAATGAAGATTCATAAACTAATTTCGAGAGGAGCACGTGATATGATTGAGCACGTCTGGCCACTCATCTGTAATCAGTAATAATCCAATCAGAGCGATCCTAGTTTACTATAAATGGATCATTTTCTCCCTAATGCTTTATCTTCGTTTGGAAGAATCCCCCCTTCCACCCCTTCTCCTCCTTTTCCTCCCTTTTAAAAAGGGGGAGCTCTCGAGACCTACCTGATCTCGGATCTCCTGATATGCTTATCGACCGGCGGGAGCCCTGGGCTCAAATATCTCCGAGCTCAGGGTTCTCTCCCGGGACAGCATGCCAAATCTGCTTTATACGCCAAGCATATCTAAGTGGGAACTCTTGAAATGACTATCGCCCAATAGCTTTAACTTGACCGATAATGAAATGCTTTGAGAGACTGGTTAGAAGTCAAATCACCTCCGTCCTGCCTACTCGACTTGACCCATTTGAGTTTGCCGTCAACTGATGATGCTATATCCACTGCACTGCATCTGAGTGTTGAACCCTCGGAGGGTAAAAATACATGGGTACGGATGCCGTTTGTTGATTTTAGCTCTGCTTTTAATACTATCGTTCCTCAGCACCTGGTCAATGAATGAGCATCTTTAGGTCTGAATGCACCTCTTCGGAACTGGATTGTTGACTTTCTGACCAGTAGGCCACAGTTTGTGCGAGCGCAGGGTATTTGGTCATCGGCATCGCTGAATACAGGCTCCCCTCAGGGGTGCGTCTTGAGCCCGCTGCTATACACTCTGACGACCCGTGATTGTTGTGCAAAACTTAGCACTGATCGCTTCATTAAATATGCTGATGACACTACAATAGTGATGAGAGGAACTTCAGGGAGGAAGGAAAGCTCTGAGTGGTGCAGTGATAGCAACTTAGTTCTGAATGTAGAAAAAGAACAAGCAGTTGGGGATGGACTTGAGGAAGAAACGCCCCGTTTACTCCCCCGTGCATATCAACAATATTGCGGTGGAGACTGTAGAGCGGGTAAAACTCCTGGGGGTCCACGTTACTGAGAAGTCGACTTGGTCTCTCTGTACCACTTGTCTTGCAGAGAAAGCGCACCGAAGACTTTCAGAGAAGGTTATAAAGAGCACACCTCAGCCCATCAATCCTCACAAGTTTTTCCAGAGGAGCTGTTGAGAGTGTTCTCACTAATGGCGTCTCCCTTTGGTATGAGAATAGCAGAGTATCTGACAAGAACACCATTAAGAGGATCATAAAGTCAGCTGAAAGGTCTGTTGGAGTCGAGATGACATGCATCGAGGAACTTTATCAACAGCGTTGTCTGTCTAGGGCAAATGATGAGGCGCCGTGTAGGATTTCAATCAAACTTGGCTTATCAACACGTGCGTAAAACACATGCATATACACCTAAAATGACTCTCATATACACCTTTACTGTTGGATGTTCAAAACAACATGCATGAAACTTGCGCAAGCACATGTAAAGTTGACGCATGCATACACCCACATTAACACGCACATACATGCATTAACACTCCATCCTCGCACAAACACCAACATTAACGTGCACACACAGATGAACTTGCTGCATGCAAACACACCTGTACACACTCGCATGTACATATAAACTCAATCCTCGCATAAACACTCACATTAGCGCGCACATACATAGAAACTGGCAGCATGCAAACACCTATACACTGAAAAAAATGATTCAAAGATGATTCCTTGGTTAAGTTAAGTGGTTGTAAACAATTTATTTGTGTTGAATTTAAACAAACAAATGAAGGTGAACATTGCTCAGTTTAAATTGTTGGTTTAAATTCAACACAAAAATTGTTTGCAACAGTTTTGCATGCAACACTTTTTTCAGTGTACGCACACGCTCATACACAAACTCGATCCTTGCAAATACACCCACAACAACAAGCGCATATACAGAAACTCCATGTAAGCAAACATACCTATACTGGCATATTTTAGGCCCGATGACCAAACTAAATGCGTGTATGAACACTTAAAGAGCCCATATTATACATGAAATAGGGTCATATTTAGGTTGTAAGGGTCTCCAACAACAGTCTAATGTGCATGCAAGGTTATTGTCTTATAATCTGCATTTATTTTTACCTAATTATCCCAGCGACTCCCATCTGAATCCTTCAGCGATTCATTTGTTCCCAACCCCCTCCTCAGCGCGAAGCTAATCTGCGCTGATTGGACCAATGACAGCCTGCTGCGAATGGTCGACAGTGACAGAGTGAAATGCCCAGCTGCTAATCAACAATATAAAAGTAGTCAGTGCACACACGCTTCATAGTGTAAGGCTTTTTTCACAACACACACAACCCTCCTCAGAAGAACTGGGGAGATCGACGCGAGTCTCCTAGCCGTCACACACTCTACCTGCTCTTTTCTCTCTCTCTCTCTCTCTCACACACACACACACACACACACAACGCTCCTCAGAAGAACTAGGGAGAGCGACGCGAGTCTCCTGTCTTCTAGCCATCACACACTCGACCTGCTCTTTTTCTCACCACACATAAACACACACACATCACGCTCCTCCTCAGAACTAGGGAGAGCGACACGCGTCTCCTGTCTCCTAGCCATCACACACTCGACCTGCTCTTTTTCTCACACACACACACAAACACACGCACACACACATCATGCTCCTCCTCAGAACTAGGGAGATCGACACGAGTCTCCTGTCTCCTATATCCTATATTACCACCTCTATTGTGCCAGTGCCCAACACTCCAGCCCAACATGCCTGAATGACTACCGCCCTGTAGCACTCACACCCATCATCATGAAGTGCTTCGAGCGGTTGGTCCTGGCACATCTGAAAGACTCTCTGCCATCCACACTGGACCCACATCAGTTTGCCTACCGTGGCAACAGAAGTACAGAAGATGCCGTCTCCATAGCACTGCACTCTGTCCTCACACACCTGGACAATAAAAACACTTATGCACGAATGCTGTTTGTTGACTTCAGCTCAGCATTCAACACTGTCATACCCTCTAAGTTACTGATCAAACTCAGAGACCTGGATATCAACACGTCTCTCTGCAACTGGGTTATGGACTTTCTGACTAACAGACCTCAGAATGTTAGATCAGGCCACATCTGCTCCACCACCATCACACTCAACACTGGTGTACCACAGGGCTGCGTGCTAAGCCCCTTCCTCTACTCCCTTTTTACCATCGACTGTAGGCCTGTGAACAGATCCAACACCATCATCAAATTTGCAGATGACACCACAGTGATTGGTCTAATCAGCAATAATGATGAGACTGCCTACAGGGAGGAGATACAGCATCTGGCCACTTGGTGCACCGACAATAATCTGCTCCTTAACACCAGCAAGACCAAGGAGCTCATTGTGGACTTCAGGAAGGGACGAACCGGCTCGCATGATCCCATCCACATTAATGGGATGGCCGTTGAGCCTGTCTCATCCTTCAAGTTCCTGGGGACCCACATCTCTAAGGACCTTTCCTGGACCACCAACACCTCCAGCCTGGTCAAGAAGGCTCATCAGCGCCTATTCTTGAGGCAACTTAAGAAGAACCAGCTTTCATCAGCCGTCCTGGTGAACTTCTACCGCTGCACATAGAAAGCATCCTGACCAACTGCGTCACAGTCTGGTATGGAAGCTGCTCTGTTGCTGAGCGTAAGGCACTGCAGCGGGTGGTGAAAACTGCCCAACGCATCACAGGGACTACACTGCCAGCCATTGAGGACATCCAGAAGAAACACTGTCTGCGCCGAGCACGCAGTATTCTTAAGGACACCTCTCACCCTGCTCACAGACTGTTCTCTCTCCTGCCTTCCGGCAGGCGCTTCAGGCTCCCCCGGACAAAAACCAGCAGACTGAGGAACAGCTTTTTCCCCAGAGCTGTCTTCCTTTTGAACTCTGCCCCTCACTGACTCTTTTGCCCCCCAATACACCCCCACTCCTCTAACTTATACTCCTCACAATCACTGCACTATTTAAACATTTGCACATTTAAAGTTTGCACATATTCATTGCACTGATTCACTTACTTGAACTGGACATACCCACTGCACATGGACATTTGTAATTTGTAGTTTATCTATCTGCCACTCCTGATTATTAATAGCATCCTGTATATATACATTCATTTATTGTAAATCTGTTTCATAGCTAATACAACCTGTATATAATGTTCATAGTACATCCATCTGTAAATATCACCATAGTTTTCTATAACTGCACTTTATAACTTATACCTGTCTCCTGCACTTGCTGCTATTGCACTGCTGGTTAGACCTAAACTGCATTTCGTTGCCTTGTACTCGTACATGTGTAATGACAATAAAGTTGAATCTAATCTAAAATCTAATCCTAGCTTACGATGGCCATAGCAACGACAAACGGCAGTGGAACGCGAGCTCACAAAAGCATTTAACGTTAAATCCGTAAACAAAGCGGCACGCGTCGCGTTTTCAACGTGGCTTACATGCGATAAGAGATATAAAGAGTAACCGCGTGTACTGTACCAGGTTAACAAGCACAATAAATACATAATTTGTAAGCGAGAGTAAACGAGGCAACAATTTTAATCGCACTTACTTACACTAGTGAATAAGCTCAACCACTGACTCTTCACAGTTTCATCTTTGGGTAGAGACTGTCAATATTATCCATCTGAGCACAGCGTGACTTCATTGGACCGGCGGCGTCTGTGTGTGTCTAGTGTTTTTTCTGTGTCAGTGGGCGGGGCCGCAGGTTTCAAATCTCCCTGGTTTGCGCGCGTAACTACTGGCGAGGCTTGTGTTTCGTAGCCGCGTCATCGCGAAACACCTAATGACTCGTTATCAAGACGACTCGTTTGAAGCACTATGAGTCGACTCTTTTATAGATGAATCAATAGTTTTAAACACTGTACACTTACAGATTTAAGCCTTAGCTGGATATTTCACTTCACTTAGAGCTGTGTTACACACTACATGGAAGGGCATTTTCAAAAACCCATAATATGGGCTCTTTAACTAAGACTCGTGCGAACATACATACAAAATAAAATTCACAAACAGGTTTATTACGAATCAGGACATTGCAAAGCTTATGAATAGAATGCGATCAATAGAGGTATTAAAGCTGTTAAATGATGAACATATTTTATATGAAATAATATGAAATATTAGTCTATATAAATAGACTTAATACAATATATAATATTTTTATTTTGAAACCTTTTCATTAAATTAGGTAATTACGTACGCAAATATAAATGGACAGATAGAACCCTTTAAGGAAATTGAAGTTGAAAAGCAACCTGAACTATGAATATATACTCAAACAACTAAACTCCTCTTTTCTATTGTAAACATTAATGCAGCCTATAGCCTTCTTGTTTAGTTTTTTTTAATTATTCTAATTATGAAGTTTTTTATATGCTTTTACAATGTGGATGTCGTAATTGCAAGATTTTGGTATCATTTTGATTGTTAATTATTCAGCATATACACAACAACACAAAAAAGCACTGATTAAAAGTCTCTGTTCATCACATTGATCACGTTAACCCCCACGAAGCAGCTATATATACCCCCTCTGGACCTCCGCTTCTTTTGAATATCTTCTACACAGCGGCTGGCATCCAGCGTTATGGTGCATTAGCCTGTTTATTGGTGAGAGGAAAAGCCACTTAAAAAGTGCATTCCTGCCCCCTACTGGACATGAGGGCGTATCGTAACCCATGACGAATAGTGACACCAATAAAAGAAACCTAAAAAACTAATAATAAACAAACATATTTATTATAAAAAAAAGACTTGCACAACCTTATATTTATTAAACCCATAGCTTTCCACTAATTTAATTGCATAATAACCTTGAATTTTGCGGGAGCATTTCGTTAGCATTATCTTTTTATATTTTTTATAATTAGCATAATCCATTTTTTAATTATTAAACAAATGTAATTCCTGGATTAATTGCATTATTTCTGCTTCCTAAGCTTTGCAATAACATAGATCGATGACAATAATGATCTTGTTCATTTTGCTCAAAGGACTTTTAAGTTGAAACGAAAGTACTTCCTTTCAATGTGAAATAACTTCCTTCGGCGCTGAGAATTCATACATATACACATGTGAAATGGCTTGCATATATGCGTATACACGACTAACTGTATATATGATAGCAAATTTTATTTTGTATGTTTCCAACTCAGCCTTGCCATAGCCTGCTTACGCTTATGCCATCGGGCAGGCGTTACAGAAGCCTCAGGAGCAAATCAGTGTGCTTTGGTGATCGTTTTTATCCTGTCATTATAAGACTTTTGAATAATACCATTTCTTAAACACTGTTGATAGCTAGTGTAAAAGAATAAATGAATAAATAGTTAAACTAGCATAAATTATCAATATTACAACTATCATAACAAGTGATGAAATGGGTATTTTAGTATGAAGTTAGTCTCTACAGAGATACATGGTTTCGTTCTGCAAACTATATGAACAAAATGACTTTCACTCTCATTTTTAAAAACATTTTTTTACTTCCTGCTTCGCTTCTGTTCGGACGTCTTTGCCTACTGCTCCGCTCTCGCTCACTTGCTTTTATATTATACCCTAATTTTATCTTGAGCCTATCAGCACAGTGCTCAAACGACACAGCTTGAAGATCAGCATCGATTCTACAAACTTTCTGGAATATAGCTTTACTAACAAGAGGGGAATTATCGTCTAAACGATCCTCCCGCTACCAGCTATCAGCTGCTCACATTCCTGAGACGGGAAAACACGGCTGTGAAAATGCCTCTGGATCGGATTAATTCAGATTCTCACTGCTGTACAAACTGCCACAAACTTCTACAAAAGATTGCAGTTCTTGAAACCAAGTTACTTGCGATTTGACCAGAACTGCAGCGTCATTGTGGACGCTCACAGCGTATAGCCGGTGAGTCCCATAAATCTATTCCTACCGCTGTTTCGAGCACAGAAAAACAGAATAAAACTGTGGAAATGAGCATTGGCATAAACAAGGTGCGAGACCAAAGGGTACTCGTGGGGTCAGATCATATGCTGCCGCATTAGCGTCCTCTACCACAATACAGCTCGGACTCAAATACAGCTTGAGAACAGATATGAAGTATTGAGTAATATGGGTGAAGAATCCCCAAATGCAGTCAGACAGAGATCGCATGACTCAGCAGCTAACTCTGCATGGAACAGAGGCTCAAGGCCGACTAGACAGCGGCATTCTGCTCCGATCGCACCTGAGATAAGAACACTAGTTGTAGGAGATTCATAATCAGGAATTTTAGGAGCAATCTACAATGACATACTGCTTCCCTCATGCAACAGTTTCTGATGTAAACAAAGAACTTAAGGAAATTCTGAAGAAGCACAAGACTGTAAAACGGATTATCATCCATGTGGGGAAGAATGATATTCGAAAGGAACAGTCAGAACTGCTCAAGAGAGATTTCTGTGAGCTCTTGGAAACAGTTGAAAGAGTGAAATTCAGCCGTTCATCAGTGGACCACTCCCTGCAAGAGGGACAACATGTTTTCACGGCTTCTTGGTCTAAATGTATGGCTGCAGAAAGCATGTAACAGGAAAGGGCTGAATTTTATTGACAACTTCAATCTCTTCTGGAACCAAAGACAACTGTTGACATCAGACGGCCTTCACCCAAACAAACTTGGTGCAAAGGTGCTAAAGGACAATATTTTTCTCCCTCCATCATCCATCAGCTGTGTGTGCCACTGACCTCAATCCAAATGGCACATACACACCTAGCATCTGTCCGGATGACCACAGGACCTCAAATCAGCTTCACCCAAGGACAATGACAACGCTACGCAGCCAAAACACCCACTGTTGATAGAGACACTGTCACTGGCCCTCTGCTCAACGCAGACGGACTGTGACGCATCAGAACGGCATCATGTCTCGTCACTCAAAAATGATCATCAGGAAAACTGGTCCATGCAGGAACTAAACTTTTACACTCCATTGCCGCAAGCCCCCAGTTACCAACCGAAAAGCGGGCTGCTCCACAACCACCTCTGAGCCCACCTGGAAGAGCCCTCCGACTTTTGCCCCACCGCCAGGGCCCAAACAACAACGCACCGTCTTCAGCTGGTGAATGCAACAGCTCTCCGTGATGCGTCTCGGGTGCCTGCTTAGATAACGCTGTCTTTATCAGATGTTTACAGAACTAACAGGAACCCAGTGTGCCTGTAGCTTTCTCTACACATATATGTGTCTTATTACGTGACAGAAAACCCAACACTTCTTCAGGCCGTACAGCAAATCACTCAATCTGGTGTCCATTAAACGTAAATCTGACGCTACTGTAGGGAAAACAGCTAAAACGGTTCAGTTAACACTTTTAAACATCCCATCGCTCAACAATAAGTCACTTTTAGTCAATGATCTGATCGGCACAAATTGCCTTGATTTCATGCTTTGAAATCAAACTCGGCTAGACGACAGCTGTAGCAGCATTCTCAACGAAACGGCTCCTTTAAACTTTGACTTTGACTGTTTGCAGAGCCGATACGAGGTGGAGGCATCGCTGCCCCGTTTAAAGATGTCTACGAGTGTAAACGAGTGTCTTTTGGTGACTTTTTGTCTTTTGAATATCTGAGTATAGCGCTAAAAGGTGCTCCACGTGTCTTACCGATCATTATCTACAGACGTCTTAACCTAACGTTCACATTGATAATCCAGAAATCAACGCTGCAAAAGAACCCATGACCGTCTTCAACACTCTTCATCTACTTATAACTAAAGGTTTACACATTTCATCGACTGTCGTTAAGGACGTTGCGCTATCCGATCATTTCTCTATTTTCTTTGACATATTGATCACTCCGGCTATTAAAGACAGATCCGTCTTTGTCAGAAAGAGATGCATAAATGAGAACACTAATGAGCAGTTTATGAAGGCCATATGGCTAGCACCGAGCATATCTGCAAACTCTGCCGCTTCTCTCCTTGATTTGTTTAACTTTGTTTAACTTGTTAGACGACATTGCTCCTGTTAGAGCCAAGAAGATAACTAGCAGGCAAAGGGGATCTTGGACTAGGTCCCCAAGAATACAAATGATGAAAAGACAGTGCAGAAAAGCTGAACGTATGTGGAGAAAGACCAAACTAGAGTCCATTATGATATCTATAAAGACAGTCTTCGTGCTTTTATGATGGAACTAAGCACCGCTAGGCAGACTTTCTTTTCAAGCCTTACAAGCGGCAACGAAAATAACGCTCGTACACTCTTCGCAACGAGTGAGAGACTCTTGACCCCTTCTGATCAGTTTAGCTGTGCCTTTACTGAATGAGCACTGTGCTATGTCCGACAGATCGTACTATTCTGTTTTTCTCTTCTTTTCATTCTTTTATAACACATTTGATCTGTTTTTATGCTTATTTATTTTATTACTTTTTTTACCATTTTTATTAATTGTTTTATCCTCTTTACTTGTTTCTTTTATTCCTGTTTATGTAAAGCACTTTCAATTGCCACTGTGAATGAAATGTGCTATAGAATAAACTTGCCTTGTCTTGCATTGCCTATATATGTGTATATATATGTTGTGTGTGTGTGTGTGTGTGTGTGTGTGTGTGTGTGTGTGTGTGTGTGGTGTGTGTGTGTGTGTGTGTGTGTGTGTGTGCGTGCGTGGTGTGTGCGTGTGTCTAATGTGTGTGTGTGTGTGTGTGTGTGTGAAGATGTGATGTGTTGTGTGTTTTAGCTTGAACATAGTAAAGGGCAGTAAATTAGTAGACTGCAGAAGGTTGATTTGAATAGTACTATATTGAACAGTTCCAGTGTTGAGGAAGATGAAGCAGAATTGAGAACAAGAACAGCGTAGATGAAGGATTTGATTCAGGCGGTTATTTTCCTTCAGCTATGTGTTGATTGTTGATGTCATGGTACTTTTAGTCTGACAGTAGCATGTAGTGAGAGGTTTAATGGGGTGAATAGAGTAAGAGATTGGAGAATAGTGGGGGATTTTTCTGTCCTGTGGACGGGGTGAAAGTTGATCCATTTTGTGCCATTATTACTGGTGTTAGGGGAGAGCGGTGTGCAAGTGGTGTTTTCCAGAGCAACACTGTGTTGTTAGTGAAGTGGACGAATATAGTTTGAATGACGTGCTGCTCTGTGAATGAGCATTTATCAGTGAATATTTGCATTGATATTTGTGAAAGAACGAAAAGTAAAGGAATGTTTGGGGGTATGAAAGAGGTGTTGATGAGAGTGTTTAATTAGCAGGCGTGACAGAGGTGAATGTTGTAATGATGATAATGTTGACAGTGTGGTGAGAAATGATATGCATGCCATGTTGATTTAATAAAAAAGGCCACGTGATTGGCTGCATCGGATTCCTTTGGTGAAGCTGGCAGCCGTGGCAACGGTCATTAATATATATTTGTATGTGACGGTACGGCAATCCGTTTGACTTGTATTTATCGTCAGGATATGTGTTGTCATATGAACGTATGTTGATATCCTAAAAGGCAATCGTTGATAGCAATATTAGATTTGGAGTAGTAAGAAGGTTAATTGTCGATATCAAGAATTGATATGATGTTATGAATAAAGGAGAAAAGGGCTATTCTGGCAAGCCGCTTTGACTATTATTGCTTAACCGGATGTGAATTGTTGTTGTGAAGAATGAAATTGTCGATATGAAGAATCCAAATGGTTGATACGAGCGAGTGAATTGTTCATATCCAGAATGCGAAGTGTTGATATGAGGAGTTGCATTTCCACTAGTAACAGTGTTAATCCCTGATACGAAGCGTTCGGTTTGACTAGTGACAATGTTGATTGTTGATACGAGGAGTGAATTTGAAGTAGTAAGAATTGTAGCCGTTGATATCTGTAATTGTGTTTAGAGTAGTTAGACGTGAGCGTAGGCTGGTAATTGTTGATATGAAGAATGGATTTGTTAAAAAGAAAAGTCAATTTGACTTGAGAAATGGAGTTGTTCCTTGTAAAAGCATTTGTTTTTGATATGAGTTGCCGTATGGAGACCAGTGCAAATGTCTATGGTTGATATGAACACTTGAATTGTTACTAGTAAAAATGTCAAATGTGGTGGAAATGTTAATTGTTGATATCCGCAATTCTGTTTCAACGCGTTACACGTGTTATTTGTGATGTGTAAAAATGTATGGGTGATATGGAACATTGGGGAAGTTATCGACGATATGTAAAATGAGGAATTGGACTAGTAACAAGGAGAAATGATCAGAAATGAACATGGTCTCTAGCGACAAAGCCGTTGTTGATATGGAAAAAACATCATTACTAGTGGAAATGTATTTGTCGATATCAACAATGAAACGATGGATATGAAGAGTTTTATTTGAAGTAGTAAGTAATGAAGTGTTGATATGAACAACTGAATTAGAATGGCGGGCCGCGGTGACGTGGAAGTAGTAGAAACGGAGTTGTTGATATGAAAAAGTGAACTGTGGATATTAAGAAGAACGCATCTCCTGAGGATGAATAAAAGTGTAAAGGCAAGGCAAGTTTATTTCTATAGCACATTTATACACAGTGGCAATTGAAAGTGCTTTACATAACAGGAATAAAGAAACAAGTATAAAAAAAAAAAACAAATAATAAAAATGGTTAAAAAATGTAATAAAATAAACGAGCATAAAAGCAGATCAAATGTGTTATAAAAGAATGAAAAAGAAGAGGAAAAACACAATAGTGCGATCTGTCGGACGCAGCACAGTGCTCATTCAGTATAAAGGCACAGCTAAACTGATGTGTGTTCAGTCTTAATGTGAACGTGCCTAATGTTGGAGCACATCTGATCATTTGTGGAAGCTGATTCCAGCAGCAGGGGGCGCTGTTAGTAGCTGAAGGCAGATTCACCCTGCTTTGACTGAACTCTTGGAGTTTGTAGTTTATTTGTTTGTAAAGGTCTGAGTGATCTGTTAGGTTTGTATTCAGGGAGCATGTCTGTAATGTATTGAGCTCCTAGGCCCTTTAATGATTTACAGAGCAGTAATAATACTTGAAAATCTATTCTGAATGTAACCGGGAGCCAGTGTAAAGACCCGAGGACAGGCGTGATGTGCTCTGATTTCCTGGTTCTGGTCCGAATCCCGGCCGCAGCGTTCTGGATGAGCTGCAACCGTCTTACTGTCTTTTTGGGAAGGCCCGTGAGGAGGCCGTTACAGTAATCCACCCTGCTGCTGATAAAAGCATCAACAAGTTTCTCTGAGTCCTCACTGGAAATACAGCATCCGATTCCTGCAATGTTTTTGAGATGACAGTATGCTGATTTACTGAGCGCTCTGACATGACTATTGAAAGTCAGATCTGACTCCAGAGTCCCACCAAGATTGTTGAGCTTATTTTTAGTCGTTTGACCCTTAGAGCCAAGGTACGCATTCACTTTGAGAAGCTCATCTCTGTTGCCAAACGCAGTCACTTCAGCTTTCCCTTTGTTGAACTGAAGAAAGTTTGGCCACATCCAACTGTTCATTTGATCAATGCATTGGGCAGAGGGTGTCAATGGGGCTGTAGTCATTAGGCAGGAAGGCTAGGTAGATGTGAGTGTCATCAGCGTAGCTGTGGTAGGAGATTTTGTTGTTTGTCATTATTTGGCTCAGAGGGAGCATATAAAGGTGCATAAACAACAGGAGAGGTGCCAGAATGGAGCCTTGTGGGACTCCACACGTTATGGGTGTCCACCTCGACCTATGGTCAAGCCAGTTTTCCAGCCTATCCAGAAGTATGTCAAATGCAGCACTGAGATGGAGCAGTACCAGCACTGTTAGTTTGCCTGAATCTGTATTTAGGCGGATATCATTGATCATCTTTATAAGGGCGCTCTCCGTACTGTGATGTGGTCTGAAAGCAGATTGATAATTGTCTAAACGCCCCTTGAAGTTGAAGAAGTCGTTAACCTGCTTAATAACAACTTTTACAATGATTTTGCCGATGAAAGGGAGATTTGAGATGGGCCCGTAATCGCTCAGTAGGGCGTTATCCAGGTCGCTCCTCTTCAAGAGGGGTTTAACAAGTGCAGTTTTAAGTGAGTTAGGAAAAATCCCTGAGAGAAGTGAAGCATTCAGCACTTTTAGAAGATCCATTTCTAAACGGGTCAACAGCGTTTTGAAGAACGATGTGGGGAGCGTGTCGAGACTGCAGGTTGGTGTTTTCATATCTTGCACGATCTCTTCTAAGATTGTACCATTAATTGCCATGAAACGGGACATAATGTCTGATTTCTTAAGTTGTGGTTGAGCTAGTCTGACTCGGACACAACTCGGCTGATGGGATGAGCTGATTGCCTTTCTGACATTATCGATCTTGTCAGTAAAGAAGCGAGCAAACTCATTACATTTGCTTTCAGAGAGTAGCTCACTGGGAATCCGACTGGGGGTGGTCGTGAATTTGTCTATCGTCGCGAAGAGTGTACGAGCGTTATTTACGTTGCCGCTTGTAAGGCTTGAAAAGAAAGTCTGCCTAGCGGTGCTTAGTTCCATCATAAAAGCACGAAGACTGTCTTTATAGATATCATAATGGACTACTAGTTTGGTCTTTCTCCACATACGCTCAGCTTGGACCCAATTCCAACAAAGTTATTGAAAGAATTGCTACCTGTTATAGGAGAACCTCTTCTTAACATTATCAACTCTTCTTTATCTTTAGGCCATGTTCCAAATCCCTACAAGTTAGCTGTTATTAAACCTATTATTAAGAAACCCACAACTGGAACCCCGCAACTTAGCTAATTATAGGCCTATTTCAAACCTTCCATTTATATCTAAAATACTAGAAAAAGTTGTTTCTGCTCAATTATGCTCCTTTCTGCAGACCAACAATGTTTTTGAAGTGTTTCAGTCAGGTTTCAGAGCTCATCACAGTACAGAAACTGCATTAGTGAAAATAACCAACGATTTACTCTTAGCTGCTGACCAAGGGTGCATCTCGCTATTAGTTCTACTCGATCTTAGTCGGGCATTTGACACCATTGACCATGGTATCCTTATTAATCGCTTAAAGTCTACAGGTGTCCAAGGACAGGCCCTACAATGGTCTAAGTCATACTTATCTGACCGTTACCAGTTTGTAAATATAATGGACAGCCTTCACAAATCAGCCCAGTAAAATACGGGGTGCCTCAAGGATCAGTTTTAGGCCCTTTACTGTTTACAATATACATGCTACCCCTGGGAGACATTATTAGAAGACATGGGATCAGCTTTCACTGCTATGCAGATGATACTCAATTATATATTTCAACTAAACCTGACGAGACGTCTAATCTGTCCAAGCTAACTGAGTGTATTAAAGATGTTAAAGACTGGATGACCAACAATTATCTTCTCTTAAACTCAGACAAAACAGAATTATTACTTATTGGGCCTAAACCCTGTACACAGCAGATCTCACAACTCGATCTACAATTAGAGGGATACAAAGTTAGTGTTAGTTCTACTATAAAAGATCTGGGTGTCATATTAGACAGTAATTTAACTTTTAAAAATCATATTTCCCATGTCACAAAACTGCTTTCTTTCATCTGAGAAATATAGCTAAGTTACGAAGTATGCTATCCATCTCAGATGCAGAAAAGCTAGTCCATGCTTTTATGACTTCTAGGCTGGACTACTGTAATGCTCTGTTTGCTGGCTGCCCAGCATCCTCTATTAACAAACTTCAATTAGTACAAAATGCAGCTGCCAGAGTTCTAACCAGGTCTAGAAAATTTGATCACATCACCCCAATTTTATCCTCCTTACACTGGCTGCCTGTTAAGTTTCGTATTGAATTTAAAATATTGCTTCTTACATATAAAGCTCTAAATAATCTAGCTCCTGCTTATCTAACCAATCTTCTGTCTCGCTACAATCCAACTCGCTCTTTAAGATCTCAAAACTCAGGACTTCTGGTAGTACCTAGAATAGCAAAGTCGAGTA
>NC_079458.1:41840251-41842751 GCF_903798145.1 Danio aesculapii
TGTATGTATATATATATATATATGTGTATATGTATATATATATATATATATATATATATATATATTTATTTATTTATTTATGTATGTTTTATTTTTCTTTGTGTTGTTTTTGTGAAGTTGTTAAGTTGAAAAGAACAGAATGCATGTTTCTGCTTTGTTGTTGGTGATGGGGACACAAGTGTGCTTCTGGTGTAATATGTATGGGTATTTGGGCACAGAGGGTTTGGAGTTGTTGTAATGTGAAAGTGGAAAGATTGTGGAAAGTAAAAGGCTGTGAGTGCTTTGACAATATCGTTGGAGAGTTTTGATGATTAGAAGCAAGAAATGTAGAAGAAAAGGACAAGAATTACACAGAGTGTCTCCGAAGGATTTGTGGAGGAACAGAGAAGTTGGAAGAAAAGTTTTAAAGTAAAAGAAAAGAGAGTGTGTGAGTGTGTGGGTGTGTGCGCGAAGCGCACACACACACACACACTCAGTCACCCACACAGAGGAGAATCAAAGAGAAAAGAGCAAAAAGAAGAGAACGAAAGAGGAACAATCAAAGAAAAACAACCGCTCCCCAATCCGGCAGCATCCCGCGCCCCCTCGCCCCTTGTTCGTGTAAGTCCCGGTTCGGAGAAGTCGAACGTCTTGACACTCGAACGTCTTCACATGAGAACGGCTTCACGCTAGGACGCTTCCGCTGGACGCTTCCGCGACAGCGGTGGCGAACTCTTTTATACTTGTCCGGCCAATTGACCAATTAACTCTGATTTGTTATTGTCTACACCTGCTGATTTTTGGACTAATACAAATACTACCGACCGCTCGCTTTTCATTCCTTTATCTTCACACGCGCGGGTAAGTCGACGCTTGTACAGACGTTTACTGTTCTCTTTCCACACGAACATGCGCGTATATATATATATATATATATATATATATATTCACACATATAAACAGATATATATCTGTATGTATATATATGTGTGGATAAATATAAATACATATATATATATATATATAGAGAGAGAGAGAGAGAGAGAGAGAGAGAGAGACACACATATATACATATATATAAATATCCACACATATATATACATACACGAATATATATATATATATATATATATATATACACAGATATATATATACACAGATATGTATAGTTCAGTTGAAATGCTACTAGCTGCAAATACTAGGAACACAAAACGGTTAAGCTACGCTCCAAAACTCACCTTTCCAATTTCCACCTGCACCGACTCCACTGCTTTCAAATGACACTTTGACCGACGGCTAACTACAACATCCATGCGAACGCTCGCCTGCTGCTACGTTTCACGCTCAAAAACACCCAGACGCCAAAAAAGCCACTCCAAACGATTTGAACGCGAACACTCTTCAATGAACGTAATGGCGAACTTCCGCTGTGTGCGCTCTGTTCTTTCCGCACCAAAGCCTGCGCTCGCCACAACTCCTCTCCGACGACACGCCGTTACAAATTTGGATCGTACGTATTTGCAGCTCATGCACGCCAATATCACTCTTCTCTCCGCAGCTCGTCACCGCGCGCTTCCGTTACACATTTGGCCCTAAAAACACGCTCGACTCGACAAAATGTCACACCACCGAACCGCCGCCGCTCTGCTGTTTAACACGCGCGTCCCGACATTGATCAAATCTCTCGATGCCGCCGCCGTCACGCTCTTTCATTTACAAGTCTGACCAAAACTTTCTCCTGCAAATCCTACCAAAATGTACCCATTAGATCGTGCCAATTCATACCAATTATCGTAAATATTCAAGTTAACAATTGCCGTGAGATCTTGCTGATTTCTCCTCACGTTTGTCGTGCGCAAATTTCAGACGACTCATTATTTCACATGTCACGCCTCGACCGGCTGATTTGGACTACAACGCCCCTTTCACCGCCACACTGAAAAAAAAACATTCAAAGACGATTCCTTGGATTTACTCCATTTTTTTACGTTAAGTGCTTGTAAACAATTGATTTGGCCTGTTGATTTGTTTGTTGAAATTCAACACAAATAAATTGTTTGCAACACTTTTGCATGCGACACACTTTTTTTCAGTGAACCTAAACCGCGCTCGAGTCACTTTTAGCGCTTCGCGTTCCGTTTCACACTAATATCGCTTCCCCCCCCCCCCCCAATAACTCTAATAAACCTTTGCGCTCCATCTCTCGCTTTAAAAAACACTTCACCGTTCACCATATCAATCGATTAAACAAATCGTCTTCAACAACACTTGCACGAAGCGCAAACGACTGGTTTCAGCGTCTCTGCGATATTCTCAAGCGTTCTATTCAGCCACGCGTTTACATGTCACACACGCGGCTTTCGTTCAAAACCTCTAGACGAAACACCTTTCGCTTATTTCACCCGTGTCAACAATGAATCCGACACACCCGCAATATGCAATCGATTCCGTTTACAACTCGCTACTTTTGCCGCATAAACAATCGTATTTAGACTATTTTACACTCCGCTTTCCGTCTTCA